>NC_140592.1:893105683-893345683 GCF_964204655.1 Triturus cristatus | reverse complement strand
GAGGCTCTCCCCGGCCTGGCTAGGGTTCGAAAGCTGGGCCCGGACCCGGGGCTTGTGTTCCGTCCCAGTGTCCCAGGGTGTGGGAGCCCCCCGTCCTGCAAGCCAGCCGAGGGTCCGGGCACTGGGGAAGGGTGTCCACCGTGGCCCGGGGAGGCTTTCCCCGGCCTAGCTAGGGTTTGGAAGCTGGACCCGGACCCGGGGCTTGTGCTCCGTCCCAGTGTCCCAGGGTGCGGGATCCCCCTGTCCTACAAGCCAGCCGAGGGTCCGGGCACTGGGGAAGGGTGTCCACCGGGGAGGCTCTCCCCGGCCTAGCTTGGGTTCGGAAGCTGGGCCCGGACCCGGGGCTTGTGCTCCGTCCCAGTGTCCCAGTGTGCGGGATCCCCCCATCCTGCAAGTCAGCCGAGGGTCCGGGTGCTGGGGAAGGGTGTCCACCGGGGCCCGGGGAGGCTCTCCCCGGTCTGGCTAGGGTTCGGAAGCTGGGCCCGGACCCAGGGCTTGTGCTCCGTCCCTGTGTCCCAGGGTGCGGGAGCCCCCCATCCTGCAAGCCAGCCGAGGGTCCAGGCGCTGGGGAAGGGTGTCCACTGGGGCCCGGGGAGGCTCTCCCCGGCCTGGCTAGCGTTCGGAAGCTGGGACCGGGCCCGGGCCCGAGGCTCGTGTTCCGTCCGGTGGGCCCCGGGGTGCGTGAGCCCCCTGTCCTGCAAGACAGCCGAGGGTCCGGGCGCTGGGAAAGGGTGTCCACCGGGGCCCGGGGAGGCTCTCCCCGGTCTGGCTGCTTTCAGAAGCAGGGACCGGGCCGGTGAGTAGGAGTGGCTGGCTTTATCTGCTACGCTGGCGGAGCGTAGTTTTCTGCCCACCCCTACCCTAGATACAGAGGGCAGTGTAATGACCTTTTGCTGATGGCCGCTACAACGGGACCCTAATGATGGAATACTTTAGTTCGGACCGTCTATAAATGAGGCAGTTGGTCTAAGGGTTTGAAAGACACAGCATTTGTGGCAGAGTACCCTATCTGCCGAATGTATACATCAGGCCCTTTATTGTTCTCTTACACTGAGTAGCTGGGTTAGGCTCCCAATACAAAATTTTAAACAAAATAAAAAAATGGAAAAGTACAGCTAAATGAACATTGAAATCGGTTTCTTCTCATTGAGTTGGCCAAGGTAGGTGGTGTCCTAAATAGTTCCAATAATCAGCGTTCTCAGAAGATTTTACATATCAAATGGTTCTAAGTCATCAGTTTTGAGATAACACTTTTACCATTCAGAATCCAGAGACAATAACCTGAAAATAACACAATAAAGTAGGAGGTATATCTGGAGTGCCACCTTTGGTTAGAGAGAAGGTTAGGCAAAGGTGGGAAGAACAAGTCCTGTGACCCACAGCTGAAAGAAGTAAATCAAAGGTGAATGCATTCACCCAATCTGACTATGATAAAGGAAAGGGCCATTTAAACTAGGGAACAAGCAAAGCTTCGTTTAGTTACAAAAGAGACTTGCTGAGGGACTATTAAGACCAAACCAGAAGGATGATTTGAATGCTGTCTGGTCACGTGTTAGAAATGGGGGTCCCTGATTGCCAGGGTTCTACCCTGTACAGGTAGGGACCCTTCCTTCTAGTCAGGGTAAGGGAGATTGCACTTCTAAATTAACCCCTGCTCACCCCCTTGGTAGCTTGGCACAAGCAGTCACGCTTATGTCACAGGCAATGTGTAAAGCATTTGCCAATAACACACAGTAATACAGTGAAAACACCACATAAGGATACCACAGCAGTTTTAGAAAAATAGCCAATATCTATTTGTGTAAAACAAGACCAAAACAATAAAATTTCATCATACAGTCATCAAAATAAGAATATTGCAAAAACAACAAAAAATACAGTTCCTTGAAGATAATAGCTCAATCCGGGACTATCACGTTGTCTTGAACAAACAAATCCAACAGTTCAGGGCAGCCGCGGTGTCGTGAAGACACACACAGTACCTTGGAAATGCAGGGCGTCAGGGATCTGGCAAGGAGCTCCGAAGTCACAAGCATTGCAGATCAAACTCCATGAGGTTGAAGTCAGGAGCGGCAGCATGCATCGGGCTTTGTTTCAGGTCACGGTGCAGGCAGCGGCTTGGTGATGGCATCCAGCCGCGTCAGTGACACCAGGGCTGCGGTGCAAAGTGGGGAGGTGCGCGTTGCGGTGCTGGCAGGTCACCGTGCAGGCAGTGTCATCATTGTTGCTGAAGCGCTGTCATTAGTAGATGATCTGGAGTCAATGATTATGGCATCAATGGATAGGGCAGTGTGTTGTGTAACTTACGAGCAGAGCCCCCAGTCCATGCTGCAGGCAGCGGTGTCTAGGTCATTGTGGAGATTCTTAGGGATTGGGGATACCAGAGCGATGAGGTGAAGCAAGCAGTGCAAAGTGCAGTGCCCTCAGGTCACGGTGCAAGCAGCGTCTCGGTGGCAGCAGTGGGTGGCATTGTCGTGAGACCAGGGTTGTGGTGCAAAGCGGGCGATTTTCTCTGCGGTGCTATCAGGTCTTAATGCCAGCAGCAGCGTTGTCGATGGTGTCAGGTTACTTTTTCTTCTGTTCCAGCTCAAAGGACACAGTTCCCAGTGCTGTTGGTAGATGAACCAGAAGTCTTTGATGTTCCTGAGACTTCTTGATCAGGGGGCAAGCTCCACCTCAAGCCCTTGGAAAAACACAGGAAATAAGTTGCAGAAATTCCACTCCAGTCCTTTTGCTGCCCAAGACAAAAGCAGCAACTGCAGGTCAATCCAACAAAGCAACACACAGCAAAGGGGTAGTACTCCTCCTGGCAGCTCTTCTTCTTGGCAGGTCCTTAGTCCAAAAGAGTGCTAAAGTACTTGGGTCTGGGCCCCAATATTTATACTAATTTTCCCTTTGAAGTTTTATGCAGCAAATCTGTCTTGCTCAGTAGAAACCAGTTCTGTCCTCCCTATTCCAGCTTCACTACAGGAGGTAGAGACAGCATTTTGCAGATCAGACGCCGCCTATTCCAGTATTAGTGAAAACTCCTCCCACAACTATAAATGCAGATCGGTCTATTCAGCCTTGCTATGAGTCACCCAGGTAAGACCGGACACTTGTGACTGTCTAGAGTGAATGCACATCCCCAGCTCCTGTCGCTCCAAACCCAGATGCTGAATACACAAACAGGCTGAGACACACAATGAGAAAATGCCCACTTTTTAAAAGTGCCATTTTCAAACACACAATTTAAAAAACACCTTTACTAAAATGTGTGTTATTAAATTCTGAGTTCAGGGAGCCTACACTCCATTTCTTTCTCTTTTCCCAATTGAAAGTTACACTTGTCAAAAGTTACAAGCCAGCTCCAATGATCCCCTATGGAAAAGACAGCCTTTCAATTGTAGAAAACTAAATTGGCTGTATTTCACTATCAGGACATGTAAAACACACCAGCACTTGTCCTACCTTTCACATAC
Source organism: Triturus cristatus (assembly GCF_964204655.1). Taxonomy (NCBI): domain Eukaryota; kingdom Metazoa; phylum Chordata; class Amphibia; order Caudata; family Salamandridae; genus Triturus; species Triturus cristatus. The sequence continues at coordinate 893,342,222 of NC_140592.1, read as the reverse complement.
ACGGCACCCTGCCCACAGTGGTACTTTGGGCCTACCTTAGGGGTGACTTATATGTAAGAAAGGGGAAGGTTAGGACCTGACAGGTGTGTGCACTTGCCAGGTTTCCTTGTTAGGTTCTGAGACACCTTTGAGAGGCTACTCGTGTGGGTGGCGCAACCATTGCTGCAGACTCACTAGTAGTATTTGATTTACAGGCCCTGAGCACACATAGTACACTGTACTGGGGACTTACTAGCAAATCAAATATGCCAACCAGGGAAATCCATTCATAACACAATTACAGTCTGAGCACTTGATCTTTAGCAGTGCTTAGAAGTTGTTAAGTGGTTAAGTGCCCAGAGTCTTAAAACCAGTGAAAAATAGGCCAAAAAAAGCAAAAAAGCTGGGATGAACCTGCCAACAATGCCAGGTCTAACATCACACTAAACTGGGTTGAAGTCAAATTGTAATTCTTTATTATACTGTAAATAATGCGTTTACTTCAAACATGTTGGCAAGAGAAATAATATAAAAAAGTTTGGTGTCACTTTCTAAATTCTGACATTAAGGGCTTGTTTAAGAGTGGATCCAAATACCAAATCATTCAACTAAACACTGTATGCATGCATTGGAGTGACATAAAAGGTTACACAGAGTTAACATAAATCAGTAGACAATTTCATGGGTCAAATCTGATGGGCAGTGTTGGAAATGTGCACTTTCTACAGCCCCCCCCGATTTTTGCCTGCTTTTGTTGAACCTGTTTTTTTGCTGCTCCTCCCTGACGGTGAACGACCAAAATATAGAATCCAAAATATAGACAGGACAGAATATCGATTCTAAAATATAGATAGGACAGAATATCGAATTATCAAAACATAGATAGGTCAGAATATCGAAATTGGGGTATGAAATATCGATTTCCATAATATAGAATTACAAAATATAGAATTCCATAATATCGAATTTTAAAATATAGATTACTATAATATCGAATTTTAAAATATAGATATCTATAATATCGATTTTTTTTAGTGTTATGTATGGTAGTATATGTGTTAAAATTATGTATTATTTTTGTAATGTATGCTTAATTTTTTTAAACTAATGAATGTTATGTAATTTAATTTTTGCGTAATTTAATTCCGTAGCGGGTTGTGGGTTTATAGGGGAATAGGGTGGAAAGTAATTTAATTATGGTTAATTAATAATAATTATATTTATATGTTTTGATAATTAATTGATTGATAATTAATTATTAATTGGTAATTAATTTTTATTAATTGGTGATTAATTTATATTATTTGAATAATTGATAATTATGTTACTTGTATTTTTTATTATTAGGAGCGGGTTGTGGGTTTATAGGGAAATTGGGTGGGAAGTAATTTAATTGTAATAAAGTAAATATTTTTTTTTTTTATTTATGTGTAGTGATAATTAATTGATAATTAATTATTAATTGGTAATTAATTTGTATTAATGGGTAATTAATTAGTATGAATTGCTAATTAATTTTTATTAATTGCTAAATAATTTTAATTAATTGATTAATTTATAATAATGTTAATTGTATTTTTTATTATTGGGAGTGGGTTGTGGGTTTATAGGGGAATTGGGTGAAATTAATTGTAATAAAGTAAATATTAATTTTTATTTATATGTATTGATAATTAATTGCTAATTAATTATTAATTGGTAATTAATTGTTATTAATTGGTAAATAATTTTTTTCAATGGTAATTACTTTTTATTAATTGGTAATTATTTTTAATTAACTTTTTATTGGTATTGATAATTAATGTAATCAAATTTTAAAATTAAATCATTACTTTCCCTACTTTTGCACTCACAGGAGTGGGAATAGTATTTTTTACCCTCCCGCTATCCAACTCTTTCCCTACTGTTGCACTCACTGGAGTGGGAATAGTAATTTTTACCCTCCTGATATCCAACGCTTTCTCTACTGTTACACTCTTTGGAGTGGGAATAGTAATTTTTACCCCTACACTATCCAGCGTTTTCCCTACTGTTGCATGCACTGGAGTGGCAATAGTAATTTTTACCCCTACGCCATCCAACGCTTTCCCTACTGTTGCACTCACTGGAGTGGGAATAGTAATTTTTCCCTTCCCGCTATCCAACGCTTTCCCTACTGTTGCACTCTCTGGAGTGGGAATAGTAAATTTTATCCTCCAGCTATCCAACGCTTTCCCTACTGTTGCACTCTTTGGAGTGGGAATAGTAATTTTTACCCCTACGCTATCCAACGTTTTCCCTACTGTTGCACTCACTGGAGTGGGAATAGTAATTTTTACCCCTACGCTATCCAATGCTTTCCCTACTGTTGCACTCATTGGAGTGTGAATAGTATGTTTTTCTCTTCCTGCTATCCAATACTTTCTGTACTGTTGCACTCTCTGGAGTGGGAATAGTAATTTTTACGTCTATGCTATCCAATGCTTTCCCTACTGTTGGATTCACTGGAGTGGGAATAGTAATTTTTCCCTTCCCGCTATCCAACTATTTCCCTACTGTTGCACTCTCTGGAGTGGGAATAGTAATTTTTACTCTCCCGCTATCCAATGCTTTCCCTACTTTTGCACTATTTGGAGTGGGAATAGTAATATTTACCCCTACGCTATCCAACGTTTTCCCTACTATTGCACTCACTGGAGTGGGAATAGTAATTTTTACCCCTACGCTATCCAACGCTTTCCCTACTGTTGCACTCACTGGAGTGGGAATAGTAATTTTTCCCTTCCCACTATCCAATGCTTTCTCTACTGTTACAGTCTCTGAAGTGGGAATAGTAATTTTTACCTTCCCGCTATCTAACGCTTTCCCTACTGTTGCACTCTTTGGAGTGGGAATAGTAATTTTTACCCGTACGCTATGCAACATTTTCCCTACTGTTGCACTCACTGGAGTGGGAATAGTAATTTTTCCCTTCCCGCTATCCAATGCTTTCTCTACTGTTACAGTCTCTGAAGTGGGAATAGTAATTTTTCCCTTCCCGCTATCCAACTATTTCCCTACTGTTGCACTCTCTGGAGTGGGAATAGTAATTTTTACTCTCCCGCTATCCAATGCTTTCCCTACTTTTGCACTATTTGGAGTGGGAATAGTAATATTTACCCCTACGCTATCCAACGTTTTCCCTACTGTTGCACTCACTGGAGTGGGAATAGTAATTTTTACCCCTACGCTATCCAACGCTTTCCCTACTGTTGCACTCACTGGAGTGGGAATAGTAATTTTTCCCTTCCCGCTATCCAATGCTTTCTCTACTGTTACAGTCTCTGAAGTGGGAATAGTAATTTTTACCTTCCCGCTATCTAACGCTTTCCCTACTGTTGCACTCTTTGGAGTGGGAATAGTAATTTTTACCCGTACGCTATCCAACATTAATTTTTACGCTCTCACTATCCAATAAAATCTCTACTTTTTTTACATTACTTTTATTATGTTTACATTTTAAGCTTTTTTATATTATATTATGTATGTTTTATTTAATTGTTTTTAATATTTAATTACTTTTATATTATTTTTAATACATTTAAAAAATTCGATATTTTAGCTAACTATATTTTAACATTCTATATTTTGGAATCGATATTTTAGTACTTACCTGTTTGTAGATAGGGAGTCGATATTCTGTCCTTCTATATTTTGGCGTCGATATTTTGGGCATTCTATATTATGTCCCTCGATATTTAGTCACTGAAACCTTCCTGACCTGTCTCTGGACTACACCTCATGATGTTCGTATTGTGGGTTTTAAAGAAACTTGTATGCTTGCATCACTTGTCCTTTGTTTTTCTGGAGCATTGTCCTGCCTGTCCTCTCTCTATGTGGTTAAATGTTTGTTCTTTCATTATTTTAAATGTTCTTTGCCTGTTTTCCTTGCTAGGTGGTCAAGTAGTGATGAGGCTGGCTGTTGTCAAGGGACCTTCAACAGATCACCAGATAAGTATCTTTCAAATGTGGGCGCAGAGGCGAACAGGCTTCAGGTGATACACTGTCAGTGTGCCATAAAGAGGTGGTGCCCCCCAAGGTCAGCCCTCTGAAAGGGGAAGGGAGCTCTCATGGATAACCCCAGACCTCCTCCTGTAGGTGAGTGCAGTCTCTCATTGCACTCGCGTGCAGCAGAATCTCTGTCTCCCCTTTTAAAGGCGGGTGCTGACTGCAGTGTGAAAGGTGGACTAGCAGAACATTATTGTAAATGGGAGTACTGTCCCTGTTGGTGCATGACCAATCTGTTTACTGGTGCGTACCAGGACGGTACGCCAGCTATATAATATATGCCCAGATGGCAAATGTACATTTCTAGAGAATGGAAGTGTGTTGAAACATATTATTCATAGGATATGTAGAAAAAAACACCCGTTTCTATATTGGACATCAAACTTTCTTATAAATTCTCATTTCTGTATTGGCAGTAATGCTAAAAGCAAAAAAAAATATAATCTATGTGTATGTTATGGAGGAAGCAGCTGATCACAGGTGGTTACCAGTTCTTTGAAGGTCTTCAGTATCCAAGTAGATATGGAACTCAAATATGCCTGCCAGTACTTTGCTATTTTGAGAGCTCAGGAATGCTATGTGAAGGTTTATTTCTGATGGCTTTCCAAGCAGCTATAAAGCTCCAAACACCTGGAAAGATATGCCTTATTTTGGAGCAAGTGTAGCTCATGACACCTCTTTCTGAATCCATCACTGAAGGCTCTAAACTGACTCATGGAAGGCTATTGGCAACTTTCATTGGGCAGACAGCAGATAACGCATCTATGGCATAAACCCACTACACCCCTTCGCTGAGGTTATGCTGTCATTATAGGCATAAGGTTTAGGATATCATACCTGGATGGCTGTTATCACTCCTCTGTCACACTGCCAATGTTTGGAATGCACTCATCTTGATCTTAATTACTGAAAGCACAACTATTCACTTCCTAACTGCAAGCCCATCTTGGCTTCATACAACCCAGCACCAAGACAGCCTCTTACTGTATATTTGAACACTTCTCAAATGCTTCAATCAACCATGTGTGACATCTAGGAACAAACAACAACCCGCAATCGTCACATAGGTCCAGAGAGTATGCAAGCACGGGAGGGATAACAAGCAAACAAGAGCTTCCAGAATTCAATCAAGAAAAGCAAAACATCTCTTGCAAACATCATGATTGTGATGAAGATCCTTGTGTTGATACCAGACACAAAGAAATGCAGAGAAGGAACGCCTACTACTACATAGCCTCGGTGCAGAGTGAATTACTAGTAATCACAGCTTGTTTCTGATCAGACTGACCTCTTCTGTGGTGACTAGTAAGGACCTCATAATACTTCCCATTCACCTCCTCTCGTTATCAGGAAGTAGTGTCAAATGATTAAGGTGATTACTGGAGATGCCCTAACTTCAGGTTTGACAGTCCACTCTTCTCTCTATATAAAAAAAATGGTTCATGCAGGAGTATTAACACAACTTATCAAATATACTTTCGTTAAATTATCACTGTCTGCAACTCCAATTGACAGCGCCACACACCTTCAAACCCTAAGTCTATTCTTTGGTCGTTAAGGTATGTAAAAGATGTGCAGATAAAGAAACGTGCATGTTTCCTAAACAGTGTTGTTCATGTTCAGAACAGTCAACTCTACATTACTGGCCATGACAAAGGAGCTGCATGATGATCTTGAGGCCAATATTGACATCATGAATGCCACCACTTCCCTTGGGAATGTATTGTCAGTGCTACACATCTGTGCAAGTTGATCTTCACCTATCAATGTATAATTTGGCAAAGGTTGGATTGAACACAGTGTTGGAACCGGTCACTGTTACAATATTCCCCTGGTACTGGCATCCTCAGACATATCAGAGTTTATTTGTAAACAATTGTAGAGATGGAAATTATGATGGATGCCTTATATGACATCTTTCTACCCAACATCATTTTCAACAACAAGGAACAGATTTATCACAATTGAAACTACTGTTACAGCTTTATAATATAAACCACATGTGACATTGGTCTCACCATGTCATGTAATATCTGAGGAAAATCAGCACTAGATGTGAGCAATGATAATAAGTGATTAATCCTCCTTACACGTTGTTAATTCACTTCTGCAAGTTTGTGGAATTAGTCACATCAGGGACCTTATTCTGGAGAGTGCCCTGGGGTTGCAATGGGCATTTGTGCCCACTTTATGCACCCCCAAGTCACTTTGATATTGTACAAGTGGCCTCAGACGCTTGTGTGGCCCCTTCTTTAATGCAGACAGCACTGGAACACATCTTTCACCAGCGATATCATAAGAGTGCATTCCCTCATTTGCATGGGGTTTTGGGCTCATGCAAATGAGGGAATTACTTTGCCTCTGTGCCAGCGCCATATTATGGGTGTGGGCGCAGAAGCAAACATTTCTTTAGGAGGCACATAGAAAGTGTGCCACAAAAAGGTGGTTTACTTTAAGTGCACCTCCTAAAGGCAGGCCAGGTGAGGGGAAAAAAGGGGTCCAGTGGACCTTTCCCAGACATCCCTATGCAGGCGCGTGCAGTCACTCAGTGCACCCGCTTGCAAGGGGATCTCTCTCCTCTCTTAAAAGTGCAGTTGGTTTGCTGTCTTCACAATGAAACACAGAGCAGCTATGAAGAAGCTGCTCCGTATTTCACGTGTATGTGCTGCCCTGGGGGCAGCACAAGTTTGCAACTGCCGTGGTGGCAGCGCATTCACAGCATTACAGCACACTCTACTGGTTTGTGCACGGCGCACCTATATAAAAGTGTGCCATGGTGCAAAGTGTGCCATAAATGTAATACGGCCCCATATGTACAATGATAATTGCAGATATGCCCATGACTGTCTATGAACACCAAGTTACTCAACTGAGGATTGTCTAAAATGTGCATTATTTGCTTTTGCGTAAAAACATTGAGTTTTAGGAATATTATGCATAATTATGCAAACTATAAAACTGGCAATTGCAGCTATATTTTAGTGTGAAATGCAATGCAAGGTCACATTTGGTGCTACAAAATAGAGCAAAAAGATACAAACACTGTAAGCAGTAGCCACTCACCTTCATGTCATAGGCTTTTTTCCTGTACGCTCATGCTAAACATTTCCCTTGAAGGGTGCATAATTATTAGGGGTGGGCGGAATTTGCGAAATCCACTTTTGCAAATTATCACAAAAATGTAAAAAATATTCGCAAACACGCGGAAATATTGCGAAGATGCAGAAGTTTTTTTCCCGCATGTTTGCGAGATTTCCTGCATGGTTGCGGCTCGCCAACTTACCCATGTGGTTGCTCGCGGGCGCGGCCATCTTGTTTTCAGTTGTCTCGCGGTGCATGATCGCGAGAAGAAAGACGTGATCGCGCGACGCATGACGTCACTGCGGGCGCGAACTGTCGCGAGGCAGCGCAAATGGCTAAAAACAATATAACATCTCATGGAGAACGCGACCGGATCAAGAAAACTTGTCGGCGAATGCAGGGGTTCAGGTAAGGCGATCGCACACGCGCGAGAATGTATTATTGTACAGCGCGAGCAAGAACCAAATTATCGCTAAGCTGTGGAATGTGGAAATTTTGACATTCTCGCGCTTTCCGCGGAACACGAAAATGTCAAATTATCGCAATTTCCGCAAACTGACAGAAATTTTCGCCCAGGCCTAATAATTATGTGACATGGCATAATAGCATGATTTCAAGCTTTTTGCATGGCAAACATGTCCCTAAAGAGGGTTACATCGGCCTAGTACCCATCTTACTAGATATCAAACAGAAGCATGAGCTATGGTTTTAAAAAGGCTCACTGCAAAGCTACAAATGCATTTGAGTGATTATTTAGCATAATTAACACAAGATCTATTTGCTTGCTTATATTTTCAAATGTGTGGTACACCATTGCTGTATGCTGCAGAAAAGGTGTGATGGGCTGTGTTAGAAATGGGGGTCTCTAGTTGGCAGAGGTTGGTACCTTTGTCTTGCTTCTAGTCAGGGTAAGGGGGATACACACTTTAGATAAACCATGCTCACCCCCTCGGTAGCTTGGCACGAGCAGACAGGCTGATCCCAAAGGCAATGCGTAGAGTATTTGTACCAACACACACAGTAACACAGTGATAACACCACAAACGGAAACTACACCGGTTTAGAAAAATAAAGTATCTTTATCTAAACTTGACAGAACCAAAACGACAAACATCCAACATACACAGTTAAAAAATGACTTGCAAAAGGTTTCAAGAACTTGTATCATAGAAATCTATGGATGCGTGACTTTTCACCAAAGTACCTGGAGTTGCGTCAAAATTCACCAAGCCAAACAGCCGCAGAGTCGGAAAACAAAGAGATGCGACACGCCTGAGACCCTGAGGAGGCGATGTGACAGTACTGCTGCACGCAGAGGAAGGGTTACGTCAATTCCAGTCTGTAGGGGGAGTGATGCGTCGATTCTTTGTGCCGGTTCCGGTCCGCAGGTAATGCGTTGGGAAGCGTGTCACACAGATACGGTGCTTGGATCTTCGGGATGCATCGGCAATCGATGCGGCAGCGGTGTGCGGTGCTGCGTCGGTCCTCTTCAGCCGCGATCCCTCGATGCGTTGATTCTTGCAGAGACGACAGGTGCTGCGACAGTTTTCACAGCGGCCCCGCAATGGTTGGAAATTCTTCTCGCGCCTTGAAGATGCATCGGAAAAACAGCCGCAAGAATAGTGATGCGTCGGTTTCTGTAGTTCTTTGAGTTTCTTCTCTCTTCCAGCTCCCAAACAGCAGCAACAACCTCCAGAGACCCAAAATTGGCACAGGCACCTCAAGGCAGGTCAGAACTAAGGGTGGGCGTAGTTCGCGAAGTAGCACTTCGCGAAGCTACGCAAAGTGAAGATCGCACTACGCGAGCTACGCGTAGCACTTTGCGAACTGCGAAGTAACATGTTCGCACTGTGCAAGATGTTGTTTTCAATGATTGCACAGTGCGGACAAGCAACCGGCACTGTGCAATCATTGAAAATGGCATCTTGCACAGTGCGAGCTGTAGTTTTCTGCTGCTCGAGTAGATTTTTCCTCGAGCTGCAGCTTTCTCAACGCGAACTGGTAGTTTCTCATCGCGATTGGTCGCGAGCATACGCGACCCCTCGCAATGAGAAACCTGACCTTCTCGCGTTGTGAATCTCGCCGGGAGGTTTATTTTCCATGCTCGCGATCGCGAACAAGGAAAAAGTCTCGCCAGGATGTCATTTTGCTTGCTCGCGGTCGCCAACTTGACGTTGAGGACCGCGAGCAAGCAAAAAATGACCGCAGCACTACGCAACACTACGCTACGCGTGTTCGCACTGTGCTACGTGCAGTTCGCGTAGTGCGAAGTAGCGCGAACTTCGCAAACTACGCGAGCGTAGCGTAGTGCTTCGCCCAGGCCTAGTCAGAACTCACAACAGCAGAGTTCAGGGGAGCTGGGGGTGAGGTCTTTGTTTCCCTGAGACTTCTGAATAGGAGGCCAGCTCACTTCAGGCCCTTGCAGATTTCCTTCAAGGAGGGGACACAGCAAAGTCCTTCTCCTTTCCTTGGCAGAAACAGCAACTGCAGACCAACCCCAGACACACAGCAAGGGCAGTACTTCTCCTCAGTTTCTTCAGCTCTTCTCCTCTGCAAAGGTTACTCTTGAGCTCCAGGAATCATCTAAAGTCTGGGGTTTTGGGTCTGATACTTGTACCCCAAAATGTATTTGTTCCCTTTGTGCAAAGGGCTCTGAGCCCAGTTCAGACCAGTTCTGGGGGGCACTCTGCAAGTGCACAACAACATCCATTGTCAGTGTGAGCCTTGGCTCCAGACACACCACAGGGGGGTGGAGCCAGCATTGTGGAAGGTAGGTACATCCATATTCAGGTACAGGTGCTTCTCCTCCCACCAGTCCAAATGCAGATCAGGCCTATTCAGCCTAGTGCTGACTCATCCAGACTCCTGGAGCCACTGCACCTCCACTGCCCCTGTCACTCCAAAGCCAGACAGTCAATCCACAACCAGGCAGAGGCACACAGAATGGTTAAACAAAAAAATGCCTACTTACTAAAAGTGGCATTTTCAAACACACAATTTAAAAACCATCTTTAGTAGAAGATTTGTTATTAAATTCTGAGTTCAGAGAGCCTAAACTTTATTTTTCTAACTTATCCCAATGAGAAGATATGCTTGTAAAATGTTACAAAGCATTCCCCATTCTGTCCTATTGGGCAAGATAGCCTTTCAATTGTGAAAAACGAAATTGGCAGTATTTAAATATCAGAACATGCCACACACACCAGGGCATGTCCTACCTTTTACATACACTGCATCCTGCCCACAGGGGTACCTTGGGCTTACATTAGGGGTGACTAACATGTAAGAAAAGGGAAGGTTAGGGCCTGGCAAGTGGCAGGTCTGAGTTACCTTTTCAGAGCTACTCTTGTGGGTGGCACATTCAGTGCTGCATGACCACTAGTAGCATTAGATTTACCAGCTCTGTCGCTCCAAAACCAGATGCTGAATACACAAACAGGCTGAGACACACAACGAGAAAATGCCCACTTTTTAAAAGCGGCATTTTCAAACACACAATTTAAAAACCACCTTTACTAAAATGTGTGTTATTAAATTCTGAGTTCAGGGAGCCTACACTCCATTTCTTTGTCTTTTCCCAATTGAAAGTTACACTTGTCAAAGGTTACAAGGCAGCTCCAATGATCCCCTATGGAAAAGACAGCCTTTCAATTGTAGAAAACTAAATTGGCTGTATTTCAATATCAGAACATGTAAAACGCACCAGCACTTGTCCTACCTTTCACATACACTGCACCCTGCCCACAGTGGTACTTTGGGCCTACCTTAGGGGTGACTTAAATGTAAGAAAGGGGAAGGTTAGGACCTGACAGGTGTATGCACTTGCCAGGTTTCCTTGTTAGGTTCTGAGACACCTTTGAGAGGCTACTCGTGTGTGTGGCAGCAGACCCACTAGTAGCATTTGATTTACAGGCCCTGAGCACACATAGTACACTGTACTGGGGACTTACTAGCAAATCAAATATACCAACCAGGGAAAACCATTAATAACACAATTACAGTCTGAGCACTTGATCTGTAGCAGTGCTTAGCAGTGGTTAAGTGCCGAGAGTCTTAAAACCAGTGAAAAATAGGTCAAAAAAAGCAAAAAGGCTGGGCTGAACCTGCCAAAAATGCCAGGTCTAACATCACACTAAACTGGGTTGAAATCAGGATTCAGGTTTCATATGTCTTTATTTCGACTTAATATCATAAAAGACGGTACACACAAGGACAATAATATATACATACATTACATTGCATTAAAACATTAAAAACCGCCTATATTCAGCATTTAAAAAAACATTAAACAAAATATTATAGACTTGATATATGAAGAACCCTTATATTACGACAAAACAATCAGGCTACCTGGAAATGTCTGGCTTTAATGACCCAAGCCCACCCAAGGAACTTTGCAACACCTACTACCACAGTCTCCGAGGTATTGGTTTGCAGAGTCCACAAGGCCTCTGCGCTCCTTCTCAATTTCAGCATTTGACAGATGGGCCTAATCCATCTATGCCTAGGGGCATGATAGGCAGGGCATGCAAAAAAGAAGTGCCCCACACTCTCCTTGTGGTCACTACACCAAGGACAAAATTCATTTGAACCAGACAAATTCCTAGAAAAAGGCCTTACAGGTAGGGACCCAACTCTAAACTGATGGTATAATTTTTTATCCAGACTCTTAGTAATAGTGTCCCAATAGTTTTCCAAAGAGGAATCGGTTTTAAATACCAAAAATCTACCTGTTAGGGTAGCAGCACCTGACCGTGCAACAGAAAGGGATCTGGCAGAAGCCCAATAAAGTGCTTTAAAATCTTGTTTAGGGGGGAATACATTAGAACCCGGGGAAACCCAGAGTTGACTAAGACCCATTTCTTCCAAAATTAGTTTCACCTCACGTAGCCATGATATATTCGCAGAGCCCAGAGATGATCTAACTTCAGCCAATTCGCTGGCAAAAAGACTGAGATCCAGCGACGTCCAGAGCCGTCTCCACAGTGCGACTAACCGATATCGAGCCATCTCATTAATGGGCTGAGGTTGAAGTCAAATTGTAATTCTTTATTATACTGTAAATAATGCGTTTACTTCAAACATGTTGGCAAGAGAAATAATAAACATAAAAAAGTTTGTCACTTTCTAAATTCTGACATTAAGGGCTTGTTTAAGAGTGGATCCAAATACAAAATCTTTCAACTAAACACTGTATGCATGCATTGGAGTGACATAAAAGGTTACACAGAGTTAACATAAATCAGTAGACAATTTCATGGGTCAAGTCTGACGGGCAGTGTTGGAAATGTGCACTTTCTACAGCCCATCCCCCCCCCCGATTTTTGCCCGTTTTTGTTGAACCTGTTTTTCTGCTGCTCCTTCCTGACCTGTCTCTGGAATACACCTCATGATGTTCGTATCGTGGGTTTTAAAGAAACTTGTATTCTTGCATCACTTGTCCTTTGTTTTTCTGGAGCATTGTCCTGCCTGTCCTCTCTCTATGTGGTTAAATGTTCGTTCTTTCATTATTTTAAATGTTCTTTGCCTGTTTTCCTTGCTAGGTGGTCAAGTAGTGATGAGGCCGGCTGTTGTCAAGGGACCTTCAACAGATCACCAGATAAGTATCTATCAAATGTGGGTGCAGAGGCGAACAGGCTTCAGGTGATACACTGTCAGTGTGCCATAAAGAGGTGGTGCCCCCAAGGGCAGCCCTCTGAGAGGGGAAGGGAGCTCCCATGGATAATCCCAGACCTCCTCCTGTAGGTGAGTGCAGTTTCTCATTGCACTCGCGTGCAACAGAATCTCTGTCTCCCCTTTTAAAGTGCAGGCGGGTGCTGACTGCAGTGTGAAAGGTGGACTAGCAGAACATTATTGTAAATGGGAGTACTGTCCCTGTTGGTGCATGACCAATCTGTTTACTGGTGAGTACAAGGACGGTACGCCAGCTATATAATATATGCCCAGATGGCAAATGTACATTTTTAGAGAATGGAAGTGTGTTGAAACATATTATTCATAGGATATGTAGAAAAAAACACCCGTTTCTATATTGAACATCACACTTTCTTATACATTCTCATTTCTGTATTGGCAGAAATGCTAAAAGCAAAAAAATATATAATCTATGTGTATGTTATGGCGGAAGCAGCTGATCACAGGTGGTTACCGATTCTTTGAAGGTCTTCAGGATCCAAGTAGATATGGAACTCAAATATGCCTGCCAGTACTTTGCTATTACGAGAGCTCAGGAATGCTATGTGAAGATTTATTTCTGATGGCTTTCCAAGCAGCTATAAAGCTCCAAACACCTGGAAAGAAATGCCTTATTTTGGAGCAAGTGTAGCTCATGACACCTCTTTCTGAATCCATCACTGAAGGCTCTAAACTGACTCATGGAAGGCTATTGGCAACTTTCATTGGGCAGACAGCAGATAACGCATCTATGGCATAAACCCACTACACCCCTTCGCTGAGGTTATGCTGTCATTATAGGCATAAGGTTTAGGATATCATACCTGGATGACTGTTATCACTCCTCTGTCACACTGCCAATGTTTGGAATGCACTCATCTTGATCTTAATTACTGAAAGCACAACTATTCACTTCCTAACTGCAAGCCCATCTTGGCTTCATACAACCCAGCACCAAGACAGCCTCTTACTGTATATTTGAACACTTCTCAAATGCTTCAATCAACCATGTGTGAAATCTAGTAACAAACAACAACCCGCAATCGTCACATAGGTCCAGAGAGTATGCAAGCACGGGAGGGATAACAAGCAAACAAGAGCATCCAGAATTCAATCAAGAAAAGCTAAACATCTCTTGCAAACATCATGATTGTGATGAAGATCCTTGTGTTGATACCAGACACAAAGAAATGCAGAGAAGGAAAGCCTACTACTACATAGCCTCGGTGCAGAATGAATTACTAGTAATCACAGCTTGTTTCTGATCAGACTGACCTCTTCTGTGGTGACTAGTAAGGACCTCATAATACTTCCCATTCACCTCCTCTCGTTATCAGGAAGTAGTGTCAAATGATTAAGGTGATTACTGGAGATGCCCTAACTTCAGGTTTGACAGTCCACTCTTCTCTATATATAAAAAAAATGGTTCATGCAGGAGTATTAACACAACTTATCAAATATACTTTCGTTAAATTATCACTGTCTGCAATTCCAATTGACAGCGCCACACACCTTCAAACCCTAAGTCTATTCTTTGGTCGTTAAGGTATGTAAAAGATGTGCAGATAAAGAAACTTGCATGTTTCCTAAACAGTGTTGTTCATGTTCAGAACAGTCAACTCTACATTACTGGCCATGACAAAGGAGCTGCATGATGATCTTGAGGCCAATATTGACATCATGAATGCCACCACTTCCCTTGGGAATGTATTGTCAGTGCTACACATCTGTGCAAGTTGATCTTCACCTATCAATGTATAATTTGGCAAAGGTTGGATTGAACACAGTGTTGGAACCGGTCACTGTTACAATATTCCCCTGGTACTGGCATCCTCAGACATATCAGAGTTTATTTGTAAACAATTGTAGAGATGGAAATTATGATGGATGCCTTATATGACATCTTTCTACCCAACATCATTTTCAACAACAAGGAACAGATTTATCACAATTGAAACTACTGTTACAGCTTTATAATATAAACCACATGTGACATTGGTCTCACCATGTCATGTAATATCTGAGGAAAATCAGCACTAGATGTGAGCAATGATAATAAGTGATTAATCCTCCTTACACGTTGTTAATTCACTTCTGCAAGTTTGTGGAATTAGTCACATCAGGGACCTTATTCTGGAGAGTGCCCTGGGGTTGCAATGGGCATTTGTGCCCACTTTATGCACCCCCAAGTCACTTTGATATTGTACAAGTGGCCTCAGACACTTGTGTGGCCCCTTCTTTAATGCAGACAGCACTGGAACACATCTTTCACCAGCGATATCATAAGAGTGCATTCCCTCATTTGCATGGGGTTGTGGGCTCATGCAAATGAGGGAATTACTTTGCCTCTGTGCCAGCGCCATATTATGGGTGTGGGCGCAGAAGCAAACATTTCTTTAGGAGGCACATAGAAAGTGTGCCACAAAAAGGTGGTTTACTTTAAGTGCACCTCCTAAAGGCAGGCCAGGTGAGGGGAAAAAAGGGGTCCAGTGGACCTTTCCCAGACATCCCTATGCAGGCGCGTGCAGTCACTCAGTGCACCCGCTTGCAAGGGGATCTCTCTCCTCTCTTAAAAGTGCAGTTGGTTTGCTGCCTTCACAATGAAACACAGAGCAGCTATGAAGAAGCTGCTCCGTATTTCACGTGTATGTGCTGCCCTGGGGGCAGCACAAGTTTGCAACTGCCGTGGTGGCAGCGCATTCACAGCATTACAGCACACTCTACTGGTTTGTGCACGGCGCACCTATATAAAAGTGTGCCATGGTGCAAAGTGTGCCATAAATGTAATACGGCCCCATATGTACAATGATAATTGCAGATATGCCCATGACTGTCTATGAACACCAAGTTACTCAACTGAGGATTGTCTAAAATGTGCATTATTTGCTTTTGCGTAAAAGCATTGAGTTTTAGGAATATTATGCATAATTACGCAAACTATAAAACTGGCAATTGCAGCTATATTTTAGTGTGAAATGCAATGCAAGGTCACATTTGGTGCTACAAAATAGAGCAAAAAGATACAAACACTGTAAGCAGTAGCCACTCACCTTCATGTCATAGGCTTTTTTCCTGTACGCTCATGCTAATCATTTCCCTTGAAGGGTGCATAATTATTAGGGGTGGGCGGAATTTGCGAAATCCACTTTTGCAAATTATCACAAAAATGTAAAAAATTATCGCAAACACGCGGAAATATTGCGAAGATGCAGAAGTTTTTTTCCCGCATGTTCGCGAGATTTCCTGCATGGTTGCGGCTCGCCAACTTACCCATGTGGTTGCTCGCGGGCGCGGCCATCTTGTTTTCAGTTGTCTCGCGGTGCATGATCGCGAGAAGAAAGACGTGATCGCGCGACGCATGACGTCACTGCGGGCGCGAACTGTCGCGGGCCAGCGCAAATGGCTAAAAACAATATAACATCTCATGGAGAACGCGACCGGATCAAGAAAACTTGTCGGCGAATGCAGGGATTCAGGTAAGGCGATCGCACACGCGCGAGAATGTATTATTGTACAGCGCGAGCAAGAACCAAATTATCGCTAAGCTGCGGAATGTGGAAATTTTGACATTCTCGCGCTTTCCGCGGAACACGAAAATGTCAAATTATCGCAATTTCCGCAAACTGACAGAAATTTTCGCCCAGGCCTAATAATTATGTGACATGGCATAATAGCATGATTTCAAGCTTTTTGCATGGCAAACATGTCCCTAAAGAGGGTTACATCGGCCTAGTACCCATCTTACTAGATATCAAACAGAAGCATGAGCTATGGTTATAAAAAGGCTCACTGCAAAGCTACAAATGCATTTGAGTGATTATTTAGCATAATTAACACAAGATCTATTTGCTTGCTTATATTTTCAAATGTGTGGTACACCATTGCTGTATGCTGCAGAAAAGGTGTGATGGGCTGTGTCAGAAATGGGGGTCTCTAGTTGGCAGAGGTTGGTACCTTTGTCTTGCTTCTAGTCAGGGTAAGGGGGATACACACTTTAGATAAACCATGCTCACCCCCTCGGTAGCTTGGCACGAGCAGACAGGCTGATCCCAAAGGCAATGCGTAGAGTATTTGTACCAACACACACAGTAACACAGTGATAACACCACAAACGGAAACTACACCGGTTTAGAAAAATAAAGTATCTTTATCTAAACTTGACAGAACCAAAACGACAAACATCCAACATACACAGTTAAAAAATGACTTGCAAAAGGTTTCAAGAACTTGTATCATAGAAATCTATGGATGCGTGACTTTTCACCAAAGTACCTGGAGTTGCGTCAAAATTCACCAAGCCAAACAGCCGCAGAGTCGGAAAACAAAGAGATGCGACACGCCTGAGACCCTGAGGAGGCGATGTGACAGTCCCGCTGCACGCAGAGGAAGGGTTACGTCAATTCCAGTCTGTAGGGGGAGTGATGCGTCGATTCTTTGTGCCGGTTCCGGTCCGCAGGTAATGCGTTGGGAAGCGTGTCACACAGATACGGTGCTTGGATCTTCGGGATGCATCGGCAATCGATGCGGCAGCGGTGTGCGGTGCTGCGTCGGTCCTCTTCAGCCGCGATCCCTCGATGCGTTGATTCTTGCAGAGACGACAGGTGCTGCGACAGTTTTCACAGCGGCCCCGCAATGGTTGGAAATTCTTCTCGCGCCTTGAAGATGCATCGGAAAAACAGCCGCAAGAATAGTGATGCGTCGGTTTCTGTAGTTCTTTGAGTTTCTTCTCTCTTCCAGCTCCCAAACAGCAGCAACAACCTCCAGAGACCCAAAATTGGCACAGGCACCTCAAGGCAGGTCAGAACTAAGGGTGGGCGTAGTTCGCGAAGTAGCACTTCGCGAAGCTACGCAAAGTGAAGTTCGCACTACGCGAGCTACGCGTAGCACTTCGCGAACTGCGAAGTAACATGTTCGCACTGTGCAAGATGTTGTTTTCAATGATTGCACAGTGCGGACAAGCAACCGGCACTGTGCAATCATTGAAAATGGCATCTTGCACAGTGCGAGCTGTAGTTTTCTGCTGCTCGAGTAGATTTTTCCTCGAGCTGCAGCTTTCTCAACGCGAACTGGTAGTTTCTCATCGCGAGCGGTCGCGAGCATACGCGACCCCTCGCAATGAGAAACCTGACCTTCTCGCGTTGTGAATCTCGCCGGGAGGTTTATTTTCCATGCTCGCGATCGCGAACAAGGAAAAAGTCTCGCCAGGATGTCATTTTGCTTGCTCGCGGTCGCCAACTTGACGTTGAGGACCGCGAGCAAGCAAAAAATGACCGCAGCACTACGCAACACTACGCTACGCGTGTTCGCACTGTGCTACGTGCAGTTCGCGTAGTGCGAAGTAGCGCGAACTTCGCAAACTACGCGAGCGTAGCGTAGTGCTTCGTCCAGGCCTAGTCAGAACTCACAACAGCAGAGTTCAGGGGAGCTGGGGGTGAGGTCTTTGTTTCCCTGAGACTTCTGAATAGGAGGCCAGCTCACTTCAGGCCCTTGCAGATTTCCTTCAAGGAGGGGACACAGCAAAGTCCTTCTCCTTTCCTTGGCAGAAACAGCAACTGCAGACCAACCCCAGACACACAGCAAGGGCAGTACTTCTCCTCAGTTTCTTCAGCTCTTCTCCTCTGCAAAGGTTACTCTTGAGCTCCAGGAATCATCTAAAGTCTGGGGTTTTGGGTCTGATACTTGTACCCCAAAATGTATTTGTTCCCTTTGTGCAAAGGGCTCTGAGCCCAGTTCAGACCAGTTCTGGGGGGCACTCTGCAAGTGCACAACAACATCCATTGTCAGTGTGAGCCTTGGCTCCAGACACACCACAGGGGGGTGGAGCCAGCATTGTGGAAGGTAGGTACATCCATATTCAGGTACAGGTGCTTCTCCTCCCACCAGTCCAAATGCAGATCAGGCCTATTCAGCCTAGTGCTGACTCATCCAGACTCCTGGAGCCACTGCACCTCCACTGCCCCTGTCACTCCAAAGCCAGACAGTCAATCCACAACCAGGCAGAGGCACACAGAATGGTTAAACAAAAAAATGCCTACTTACTAAAAGTGGCATTTTCAAACACACAATTTAAAAACCATCTTTAGTAGAAGATTTGTTATTAAATTCTGAGTTCAGAGAGCCTAAACTTTATTTTTCTAACTTATCCCAATGAGAAGATATGCTTGTAAAATGTTACAAAGCATTCCCCATTCTGTCCTATTGGGCAAGATAGCCTTTCAATTGTGAAAAACGAAATTGGCAGTATTTAAATATCAGGACATGCCACACACACCAGGGCATGTCCTACCTTTTACATACACTGCATCCTGCCCACAGGGGTACCTTGGGCTTACATTAGGGGTGACTAACATGTAAGAAAAGGGAAGGTTAGGGCCTGGCAAGTGGGTGTACGTGCCAGGTCGACATAGCAGTTAACAACTGCTCACAGACACTGCAGTGGCAGGTCTGAGTTACCTTTTCAGAGCTACTCTTGTGGGTGGCACATTCAGTGCTGCATGACCACTAGTAGCATTAGATTTACCAGCCCTGGCACACCTAGTGCACTTTAATAGGGACTGACCAGTAAGTCAAATATGCCAATCATGGATAACCAATCATGTTCACAATTTACACAGAGAGCATATGCGCTTTAGCACTGATTAGCAGTGGTAAAGTCCCCAGGGTCCTAAAAACAACAACAACAGATCAGGAAAAAATAGGAGGAAGAAGCAAAATGTTTGGGGATAGCCCTGCAAAAAGGGCCAAGTCCAACAGACATCATTCCCATTTCAAATATATTGTGAGGAGTCAAAATCTATCATTTGTGATTGATATAGCTGAAAACACAGGAGTACATTAATTGATAGTTGTAGCGGGTGAGTAAAATGCTACCTAAGCAGTTGGGCAGAATATCTTGTAGGAGGTCTGGATGCAATGTTAACCAGGTAATGGAACTCCAAAGCAGCTGTAATAATAAATAGTAAATGGCACCATGTTATATATTTTGTGTTATTTAGTAGAGGTATGTGAAGCTCATAGAGTTTGATTCATGGAATTCCTCATAGTTACAGAAAAACTCTGCGAGATTATGTAGAGTTCAACCAACCGGAGCAAATATGCATGCCACGCTGCTTACACTGCAAATAAGCACCAGTGGTGCAAGCAGCACTTAAAAATCAGTGCAAATTGCACCATGCAGTGTGCAATAGCGCGCTGCCAGTCGAGTTGATTTTGCTGTCACTCGAGTAGAAAATATACTTGAGGATACACACTCTCACAGTGACTGCTCGTGGCTGCCCATGACCACCCACGTAAGCAAACGGTGCTAGGGGATGCCACATCTGACTCACACTTCTGGAGCCTCACGGGAAAAAATATATGCCACGCAGTCACCAATTTCCTCCAGTTCCACTGGCGGAATGAAACATTCCACTCACCCCTACTATTTAGAGGGAAAAGGTATGTTTATCCTGTGTTGCTTCTGATTAAGCCTGCAAATAGAGTCACTGCATAGGGAAAAGATAGTAGGAGAAGATAACTTTCTTTTACAATTTTAATTCCAACAAGAAGATCACACGATGCATTAATGAAAATATTATCAAAACAAATAATACTGTTTACTTCTTGATTAATTTGTTTAGTATCAGTGAGGCAAACAGTCAATTCTATGGGTGTACTAGGAAAGATATCTGATAATTCCTAATCCCTAAAAAATGACAAATACTTTTCAAACGACAGCCCAGATGAGAAGCCATGGAGTACAAAGCACAGAGAACAAAACAAAAGATGCCTGGTGCTAATTAAAATAAAATAAGGGTGTAACAAAAATGTTATTGAAGAGGGATAAACGTATTTAACATATGACTCCAAATTTTCAGCATGAAATATGCTGGATGCTAAAAGGAGCAGAAGCACTATAAACCATTGACAAATTACAGTTTTCAACAATTACATTATTACACAATTTAAATGTAACAAATGGTATATTTATGCAAGTTTTTGAAAAGAAATAGGCGTTTACCATCAACATTTGTTCATAGAAAAACTAAAATGAGGAAACCTGGCATGAAACAAATGTTTCCAAGCTGTTGTCAATTTAGTTAAAAAAATGTTCATATGTTCTTCATGTGTCTCTGTCTGTGAAGTTGAAGTAATAAGACATGTTTAAGGTACCTGTTCGTGAGACAGAGATAGTATTTGCCGATATTATTTTTTAAATATTAAACTCAAAGAAAAAAAACCTCTTAACCCAAATGTTATCCATTCTGATTAAAGCAAACACAAGGCGATGATGGACGGAGCACTGAAACTCCTCAGACACTCACCCCCAGTCACATATCTAGGTTGAATCTATCATCATTCTTTAGCTCACTTCGCCACCTCAGTTCAGTCCCAGCTATATGCAAATCAGTCTTGACCCTGTGCCTCATGGGAACAGTCCAGCCTGAACTGCCAAGCCAGGTCTTCCCTGAACCGGAAACAAGCATCCTGGGACCGGTTTCTGGGCAACACCCTTCATCAGCCAGGCTAGCTTGAATCCAGTGGCAAAGTGAGCAAGGGACCCACGTCTGGGCATACCCTGCCAATTTAGGGCGAACAAAGCAAACACAAGGATATGATGGACGGAGCACTGAAACTTTTCAGACACTCACCCCCAGTCACAGATCTGGGTTGAATCCATCATCATTCTTTAGCTCACTTCGCCACCTCAGTTCAGACCCACCTATATGCAAATCAGTCTTGACCCTGTGCCTCATGGGAACAGTCCAGCCCGAACTGCCAAGCTACTGGAGTCAAGCTATCCTGGCTAAAGGGGGGTGAAACCCCAAAACCGGTTCTAGGATGCTTGATTCCAGTCCAGGGAGGACCTGGCCTGGCAGTTCGGACTGGACTGTTCCCATTGGGCACAGGGTCAAGACTGATTTGCATATGACTGGGTTCAAACTGGAATGGCATGATGAGCAAAAATATGATGGATTTAGGCACAGATGTCTGTACTGGGGTGAATGTATGACATTGTTCTGTATTCTTTCCATCAATTGTTGTTTTTGCTTCCATTCTGATTAGGCAAAATATGGCATAGATTTGTAATATATAACAGTATGTTAATCTTGCTCGGATTAAAACTTGATCACATGCGGTGTGCTCAATTTTAGTTTCGGTGACATTTCACAAGAGCATAACTCCAGGCACATTGTGGTAGATAAATGCCGGTATTGCAATTACATTATGGTATCAGGACTTGTTAGGGTTTTTCTTAAGTAAGATAAGGACAATTGGATGTTATACATCCTATCACTATTCATACAGCAAATAGAAAAGTTGATATTTAGCATCCAGAAAATCATTAAACTGCAGCTTGAAAAGTTATTTTGTACCAATGAGGTCAAATAAAAGGATCAATACATTTATTAGATCATATTCTTCACCTTTTTCTTTAAAATTGTAAACTGTATATGAGTTATTTCTTGGTAAAATAGAGATCTCCTACACAATGTAGGAATTCAATTTTTCAGAACATAGATTAAGTGACACAGACTGTACAATTTTTGGCCAGGTGAGTGGGACCAACAAGAAACCACTTGTGGATATTTATGTACAAAAGACCTCCCTACTGTACCAAATTGTTAGGCACAGCATGCCAATAGATATCTTGATTTGCTGGGTCAGCCAGTGAATTTGGATAAATACATACAATCGAAAAACACAAAATAGTCAGAATTTAGAACAATAGTATTCTGTTGAATATGCATAGAGGCAGCCTCCAGTGGAGTCGGGAGTCATTGAATGGGACAATGAAGATTGCAATGAGATGAACAGAGACTGTGATGGTGTAGGTATTTTTTATTTTTGCAATTTTATATAGTGTGGACATGGCCTGAAGGCATCAGAGCACTTTCATCAGCAGCAGGATACATGTTTTGCAGAGTGTTCCAGTGCCAGCGCCAAATGCGTTTCAGCGCGCACAATGAAATATGTTTTATTTATTTATTTTGTTACATTACTCCGGTCGGCCTGAGTTTACTACCCCCCACTCTGCTCCGCCCCCACCCCGCTACCCCGCGGCACTCCCTTCATGGGCTGCTACCGCTCATTGGCCTGCTACAGAATGGGTGATGGAGCAGGTGGAAGGTGATACACCCAAGAGATGCCAGTTTGTATTGTGCTAGGCTGCCACTTAAAATACAAGGAACAACCTAGGCTCTGATTACGATCTCGGTCAGAGTTGCCTGTGACCAACATCACTACGGATAGGGAACCAACTATCCTGAGGTCGGCGGTTCCGACACCGCAATTAGAATGCAAACTTCAATTTTTCAATGGGAGCTTGTGCAGCTGGCTGAAATAATCCACAGCACAAGCTACGATTGAAAAATTGAACGATTTACATATCCCTGCACCGTGCGGCAGGCACCTCCCGGTGTCACCAACACAGTGGGTGCAGGTATGTGAAGGGGGGCACCATAGGTGTGCCCCAGGGCCACATGCGGAGTGCCATGGGGGAGGAGTCCCTGCTAGGGGCCCCAAAGACACTTTCCAACAGCAGTTCCATGTCCGTACTTGCACGCGCACAGGACCCGCTCCACCCCTCCTTGAGACCCCCATTGAATGAACCGTGTGCCGCCTGAAAGGAATTAAATTCCCGGCACCGGAACCCCTCCTTCCTAACTTGATGCGGTTGGATACAGTTTTGATTTCAAGCCATCGTTCTTCCTCGAGGCATTCACCGCTGTGGTGACACCACCGGTGCAACACTCTCAATTGTCGACACCTTCTATTACTTACCTTCCCATATGCTAAAGTTCCTATGCTCACATTTGTCCTGAAGATGAACTCGAATAATTGAGTTCGAAACGTCGTCGACCTTACGCAACTTGAACCTTTTGTACTGATTTAACAAAGAAAATGGTTCACTATTGTTGCCAATGCGATGCTCTTTTTTAAAAAAAGTACACCCTCACCTGCACGTCACGCTTGTTGTCACTAAATATGTGAGCACTTGAATTCATCTTCTATATAATAAATAAGTGTCATATATTGACCTCTCCTGTCCCCTTTCTCTATATTAAGTATCATTCTCCCATATGAGTCTTTGTACCTATACTAAATCATCTGCCCTCTTAAGGGCTTCTCTCTGTTCTGGACCTTCATAGGCCATCCAGAACCGTTGTTCCCTTCTACATTGTATCACCCCAGGTTCGCATATAGGGGTTCCCTTGTTCTTCATAACACAAGAAAGGCCGACATGGCACTGCTGTTGGAAAGTGCCATCATAATCTCGACAGCGGAAATGCTGTCCTTTAGAGATTATGAGGCCTTTCCAACTGGCCAACAGGCTCCTTGAGCCCATCGGAACCCAGTTGGATCCCCTGGCCGGTTTAAACTCCAACTGCCCTCATTGTAATACAGCGGTCAGAGTTTAAACCTACAACGTGGTCGGAGGCTTTCTGACCGACATTGCAATTAGGTCCTTAATGTTGTTGTTTTTCAAAGTTGTTTCTTTCCTGTGCCGTGCTGGTCATCCTTATTCTTATGAGAAATCTATATATTTGAAAAAATAGACGTTCACTGCTTGGTGTGTTATATGCTAATTTTAGTTCAGCAACTTTTTGTGTGTCATTAACTGTTCTTTTGTATATTTAATGCACTTTGTATTTATTTAATTGATTTATAATGTTTAGTGAAGGTGTATGCAGCCAAAGAAACTCATCTGAAAGCCTTTCAACAGTTGTGTTAATATCAAACTGAGGGAAGTTTGTTGCCTCTAGTAATAAAAAATGTTTGGGCACCAAATGATACATGAAAGGGCCATAAAAGTAATGCAAGTTTGCAGAAGAAAAGATGAGGACCAGTGGCAGCTCCTCTGCTAAGGTGGAGGAGCGTTGCCCCACTGCTTTGCAGCAGTGAAAGAAGGGAAAAATAAAATGATAATAACTCCAGGTTATTAACATTTTATTTTTTCTTGCTGTCAGCAGCTTTATGGGTGGGACAGGGCTGCTCAGATGACAGAGGAGTAGGGAAGGAGTGGGTTGCCCATTCCAAGTATGCATGACTGCTTGGCCGGCCAAACCGCCATGCACATTTTGCATGTTCTCGATGCTTGGTGCATTACAGCCTGAGTGAAGAACATGCCCAGGGCGCCAGCCCCTGTCTGAGTGCCGAACCATTGCACTCACACCAATCACAAGGCTGCACTACAGCGTTGTGATTGGCTCAGGGGAGCCTTAGCCTGGGTTCTTCCTGTTTGGAAGACCGTCCAGGATAGAAGACGGCGGGACGATGGCAGAGAGGCGAGGGGGTGAGTTATTGTATTTCTTTTTTTACTCCCACCTACCCCCGCCCACCCCCCCCATGGGTGCCGGCCTCTCCTGGT
Organism: Triturus cristatus; assembly: GCF_964204655.1. NCBI lineage: Eukaryota > Metazoa > Chordata > Amphibia > Caudata > Salamandridae > Triturus > Triturus cristatus. Next base: position 893,317,111 of record NC_140592.1, on the reverse strand, counting down.
GAGGACACAGCTGAATGACATAACTCTAAATAACAGATGTTACAATTAACCCATTGTTGGTGGTACTCAATTCACCCACCTCGAAAGAATGGAATGGTGAGATTGCCAATGTTCAAACTCATTACCTGTCCTATAACTGCATGGTTGTGAATGTTGAAGTCACTAACCCTGTCCTGTTAACCTTAAAAAATGCCACAAAATAACGGTATGCTAACCACTATCTAATCCTAGCTCTAGTATACATTGCTTGCGTTTCTGTAAATAAGTTGTGTAGGCATTTAATACAGCCAAGGAAGACAATCACTTTGTGTTTTTTAAAAGAATTCTAGTTTATTTCTGTAATCATACTGACAGTCAGTGCTGTAATGCATGTGTTTTTGATGTACCAGTGTGGTAATGGGTTCTCATACTCCTTCATGAGAAGGTGACTCTTACTGTTGGCATGGAGGCCGAGCTCAACCAGCGAAACCTCAAAACATGTTGAACAAACAGGCCGAAAACATTTTCATTTATGCCACAGGCCCAGTGCCCGCACAAGTGAAGGTGCAGCTGCAGTCCTCACAGAGAGCACAGATTCACAAAACAGCTGCTTAAAAGCCCTTTGCCTTAAATAGGTCCATTTGCTACAGAAATGATTTACTCTCTAAGCTGAAAGTTCTCCATACAAATATCTACGGTCTCATTGTACTGTGTGTAGTGATCGTCCGATCAGCAGTCTAGTGTTCCAGCATGTTGTAAGACACACTGAACACCCACCCACCACAGGTGTCACCAGTCAGGTGACCCTGGCAGTAAAAGGGGCCGAGCGCACGTGCTCTGGACCAGTTATCCAACTACAATACCAGTGTCTGCGTCCATCATTTTACTAGCATGAGGGCCTGAGGCCCAAATACTACAATGTGTATAAACATGTACAGGGGAAAGCGTATAAGTAATAATCACCGAAACTCCATTTAAATGTATCACTTTTTATCATGTTGGATCTCGATGTGTTTTTTCCTAATATTTCATGTAAGCAACGCGCTGTAATTACTGCAAGTTCCATGGTAGCAGTTATACAGTCAGTTATGACAGAGGGAGACACGTGTCTTTGCTTTTTCACCGGATTTTTAACACAGCTCCCAGCCAGTGCACAACACAGACTGCATTTTTAGATGTGTCTTTGTTACTTATTTATACAGAAGTGCAGCACGAACAGAAAGAAATACACATTATAGAAACTAAACTAATGCAATGTCTGTCAAAGAACAGGTGCAACTGGCCATTTCCCTTTCCATTGGCACTCCATTAGAGTTTCGTGCTCCCAATGTTGTTCCTTTTTTAGGTCTCGCCTAGCGATGCAGCGCCATGCGCTGTACGCGTAAGCGAGATCTAATGTTGCCGACTTGCTTAGCGATGCGGTACAGGATAGGTGCACGCGCTCTTGAAGACATAAGCTGTGAAAGCGTACGGCGGCGTTAGCTGAGATTGCAGGACTGTTGCCGACTTGAAGTTGGAAGCGGGACAGGACTTGTGCACGTGCGTACCGCAAAACATGAGCTGGTCACGCATACGTGTGCACACCTCCTGTCTGTGCGCACCGCGCTTACGTGAACACCCTCCGTTGTGCGCTCTACGCCATGCTGGTTGTACTGCCTATTACATAATCTTCCCCACTGCCGACACTGCCGCACTCAGCCACTGAATTGCAGCAAATTGCTGGCCGTAAGCCCGGCAGGCCACAGGAACCCCTCGGGTGACACCAAGGCTCACCGCCACTCCGCCCCTCCTCCAGGCGGTCTCAGCCTGTATGCAGTCTTCAAGGCCCTGTGGGAGGCAAGGCCACGAGATCTGCAGCGGGTCATCCCGGCACCCCGGGCCTGCTGGGCCACCATTTGCGACCAGCGCAGCCATCACCCCAGGCCGCCACAAGGCAATTCCTCAGGAAGGCTCCAGCGGCGGTCTCTTTATGCCCGGCCCTGGGGATTAACCATCACTCTGTGGCCCCGGTCAGGCCACACCACAACTCCGACCGCACAAGGTCGGCATGCACACCCCCACCAGCAAGGCGTCTAGAGTTGTTCTGCGGCAGCAGGTCTCACAGCCGCCGTGACTCGATGCCTTCCTTCCCCGAGGCCGTAGCCGACCTTCCTCCCAACTCTGCTCCCTTCCAGAGCTGGGATCCATGGCTCTGCTGCCTGCCGGCCCTAGCCCCACTGAACCTCGCACCAAACCAAGGACCCGCTACCATGCAGCTCTTGGGCCCATTAGACTCCCGAGCTCGCCTCTCTCCGGCAGCAGTGCAAAAGCCACGCATGCCGTCTTGGCAAAAAAAATTCCTGCTGCTGGCCAGAGATATAGAAAATGGCCGGCCTGCGCGATATAGAAAATGGCCTGTCTGCGCTTGTGTGACGGGAAGGAAAGGGATTTGTGGGGAGTCAGTAACCCCCAGATACCGCTTCCATAGGAAAGGGTACCCCCACCAAACCTCCCTCTAAAAACGACTTCATGGGCCCCCACCAAGAAACATGGTACATACGGCGTGGGTGAGTAAGAACACCAGTTCATTAGTTTGCTTTTCAGTATTTTCTTTGCTTTTTTACATTTATTTTTTGGGGGGATTGCTTGTTTGACTATTGAGATGGGCATAGTTTTAATATGGCTGTAATTGGGGTGGAAAGCAATAGAACTGCTCCTTGTACTCCTGTTTTCTCAGGCTCGGCAAGAGTAAACAGATGCCTCTGTTTTCCACGCGAAAAGAACCCGTAAAACAATGGGTAAATGAGTGTTTATTTGACAAGTTAACGAGCCGACAATGGTCTTCGAAGGGTGTAGTCTGATGCATGCCCTGGACGCTCCATTATCTGGTGGGCTGGTAGCCTCACATTAACTGAGACCATCAGACAATGGAGACATGAAGGAGGCAAACACTTTGCAAGGGGTGCAAACAGACAAAAGACACATGCATGTGATAAACGTGTTGATTCTGGGTGCCAGGTAAGTAATTGCACTGTTTGCAAGGGCGCAGCACGGCAGGAAAATACAATCATTTGCAATGCAATAGGTCTAGCTTTTGCAAGAGTTTAAGCTATTAGCATTGTAGATGACTATGCCTTTTGTTTTAAAAACCAAAACATAAATAAAAGGTGTTAGACCTGGCACCATTGGCGTGGGTCACCCTTCCATTTTTGTCTGTGCCTCAATGTGTTTTTGTGTTGATGTTAGCTGCTCAGGGCACTGTGCCACTGCCATCCAGTGCCACAGTGCAAGTGCTCCCTATGGTAAAATGTATTATGTGAATTGACTTCCACGTTTGGTTTATTTGGTTTACTATCAGTCCCTAGTAGAGTGCACCAGGGGTGCCAAGGGCTCGTATATCCAAATGCTGCTAGTGGGCTTGCAGCACTGGTTGTGCCACCCACCGAAGCAGCGGGGTAAAATGTGTCTAGGGTCTGCCACTGCAGAACCTGCGCGCGGTCTGGTACCGTCGCGCTGACTGAGCAAGTGTCCCCACTTACCAGTCCCTAAACCTTCCCTTAACTACATGTTAGTCACCCCTCTGGTAGGCCTGAGCGCAGGGTGCATTGTAGGTGTAAGGTAGGACATGCCCTGATGTGGGTGGCATGTCTTAATAGTGAATTACAGCCATTTTCGTTTTTCACTATTGAAGGCTACCTGCTCTCTATAGGCCAGAATGGGCTGCTGGGATCGCTACACGCTGTGACCCCAGTGGACTCAGAGAGCATGGTAGAAAGTCATGTTTAGTATGCCTGAACTCGGGATAATAAAATACATCTTTTAGTAAAGGTTATTTTAATATCCCGGGTTTGCAAATGCTACTTTTAGAAAGTTAGCCTTTGCGTGCCTGACCATCTCAGTCCGCCTCTGCTGTGTGTGTGTGTTCTGCCTAGTAACAGTACAGGAGCAGGGCTGGGGGATTCCAGGAGACAGGTTGGCTGCCAGGTGGTGGGTAGAGAGATTCCACCAGGATGGGTGGGAGGAGTGCACCCTGACTCTTGAATAGACCTGTGCTCTGCCACCACAAAGCCGGCGCCGCCCCCTGTGGAGCGGCTGATGTCTCTGCCCTGCTGCTGAAAGGAACAAGCCGAGTCACCACAACAGAGTGCTCCAAAACTGGACTGAGCCAGGCCCAGGCCCCCTGGCGCTAAGGAACAAAAGAATCCCTGTATAAAAGTAGGAGCCTGGCTCCTAAGAAATCAGATCCAGATTGAACCACGAAGGAACTCTGCCTGACTAGAAGGACCTGGAAGAAGCTGAAGGAGGAGTAACTTTCCCTGACCTGAGGGACTGGCCTGCAGTAGGTGCCTTGCTAAGGAAGGAGAGGAAAAAGACTGAAAGAGACTTTTGCACTTTGTTCTTCAACTATCTCCAAGGGCTTGGAAGAAGAGCTTGCCCCCTGAACTGAACCCCAGGACCAGTGGGTTCACCGTGTCTCCGCTCGTCTGAGAATTCGAGCCGTGTGCTTTCTCCCGCCGGAGTGCCCTGCGCACCTTCGCATCCCTCCTAGGGCCGTGACACCCAGAAGCCTGGCCGCCTCCACTCGCCGAGAGCCCCGCTCTACCTGAGTCGCTCTGGACCCATCGAGTCTGGCCGTCCCGCTTCCCTGTCACCTGCCTGCTACTGGAGCGCGCTTGGTGCCCTTTCGCCCTCCCGCCGGATTTCTAGTGGGGAAGTGAAATCCAGCCTCGGACGACCGCCCGTACGTCGTAACGTACCCGGCCGCCCCGCTTCACCTCCCAGCCTGAGTCTGACCGTGCCGCCCTCCGCAGTGACCTCCCGCACAGTCCGTGTCGGAGGCCCTGGGCCGCACCTGTCTCCCGAGAGCCGCCCGCTGAATTCTTGATCCGGAAGACCCACGAGGTGCCGAACCTGCATCTCTCCTGAAGACTCGTCCAAACACATCGCAAGTTCCCAGGTACAGTGAACTCTCTATCGGACTCGGGGTCCGCAACGTTCTGATTTCCCCGTATCACTGTACCCTGGGTGCACTGCGCATCATCGTGACTGGACCGACTCCACCGAGCCCTGTGAAGCGCTCGTGATCGAATAAGTTACCAAAGACAAGAACAGTGCCTAGTTATCATCTTGTGGCTTCCATTTCGCAACCGTTATTGATGGTCTTGTACATGCCTGCGTAACAAATAATCTTTTATATAAAGCATCCGTATTTTTGATACAACTTACGCCTGGTGTCCGTTTGTGGGGGATCATTGTGGTTTACTGTGTGTGATCATAAATGCTTAACTGACTAGCGCCCTGAAGTTTAGCCCGGACTGCTCGCGCCACACTACCTATAGGGTGAGCAGGGGTTGTTCTGAAGGGGTAACTCTCTCGCCCTGAATAGAAGAAGGGACCGCTGCTTGTCACAAGTACCTACCTGTGCCAACCAGAGGTTCCCCATTCTAACATTGGTGGCAGCGGTGGGATTTCGAATTTGCATTTATGATTTACATACAGTGAATTATTGATCACCACGTAGAGCAGACCTATAACGCAGCCACAGATTGATTGACAGTTGTTGCTAAAGAAGAATCTCCACCTTAAGGAACCATGCCTAGCTCAGTCAATGGAGGCGGAGCGTCCTCTGTATTCTCTGGAGTGGATGACATCGATTGGGAGCCCGAGGCACTGATGAAGTGCACCAATGATGTCCTGAAAGGATATCTCTCCAAGTACAGAATCAAGCAGAGTGGACTTGGCAACAAGGATCAGTACGTAAAAGCGCTGAGAGCCTGGTACGAATCAAAGTTCCCAGAGAATGCACCGGAGGGGATACCCCCCGAAGGTGTTTTTGAGCCTAGCAGAGGCCTGTCGCCCGAGGAGATGGCCGACAGGAGTGCTGCCCGAGCACACGAGGTGGAGATGGCAAAACTGCGAATGGAGATGGAAAGGCATAAACTGGCCATGGAGCATGAGGTAAAAATGAGGGAGTTGGATCTCAAGGCCAGGAGTTTAGACAACTCACCCTCTGGTGGCAGCAATTCAACAGAGTCAAGGGTGCACATTCCTAAAGATGTAGTCAAAGAATATTATAAGCAGGATGATATTGGGCAGTGGTTTAGGGCCTATGAAGTAGCCATGTCCTCCCACCGGGTCCCTGAGAAGGATTGGGGAGCGGGGTTGTGGGGAAGGTTCCTAAGTGAGGGGCGGGACACACTGCTAGACCTCCCCTCTGATGTCCACACATCCTATCCACACATGAAGGAGGCTCTTATGACAAGGTATGGGTTAACTCCTGAACTGTACAGACAGAGATTTAGGGATTGCACCAAGAAACCTGGTACCACTTATGTAGAATATGTGACCTTTTTTTGCAGAGCGCTGGATGGTTGGGTGAAGGGTAGCAAAGTGAATGATTACCAAGGGCTGTTTGATTTAATTGCATGGGAGCACTTGTCGGATAATTGTTTTCCTGAGCTACGCCAACACCTGATCGATAGCAAGCTGTCCAACCCGCGGAAGCTTGCTGAGGAGGCGGACCGCTGGATCAGCACCAGGGTCCACAAGGGTCCCGTGGGAGGCCCCGCCAAGGGTGTTCAGGGTCCCCAGCAGAAGAATGGGGGGGACAAGGGTAAACAGAGGGAGTTCTACAAAGGGCCCCAAAGTAATTCCCAAGGGAACCAAGGGAAAGGTTCTCAGCCACCCCCACCCCCGAAGCAGACCGGGGCCCCGACAGGTAACCCTGTTCAAAGAGGGCCCCTCCGATGTTACAAGTGTAACAACCTGGGGCACATTTCCGTGGATCCCAAGTGCCCCCTGTATGGTAAACCAGCACCCTCTGGTGCTCCACCCCCCAAGCAGGTGAATAGTGTAGCCTTGGGGAGGGAGATAGATGTCCACGGGGCGGGGGATCCCGTACAGATGACCCTAGTCTCATTAGGAGACAGTGAGATGGTCGCTGAGGCCCAGCTGCCCCCCAATACTCAAAAGTATGGGCAGTGGGTGACCATAAATGGCAAGAGGGTGGGGGCTCTTAGAGATACAGGAGCCAGTGTGACTGCTGTCAAGCAACACCTGGTGTCTCAAGAGCAGGTTGTCCCGCACGCATTCTGCCGTGTTGTCAACGCCGACAACACAGAGAGTCAGTGTCCAATGGCTCAGGTTCCCTTTGAGTGGGGGGGGGTCTCTGGTACTCTGCAAGTGGCTGTGAGAGAGGCCATGCCCGTTGATTGTCTCCTAGGTAACGATTTGGAGAGCTCCCCTTGGGAAAAGGTGGAGAAGACGACTCACCTGCGGATGGTGGGCTTACCTGATTGGGCGTGCGTGACCACCCGGTCGATGGCAGCCGGTAGGGGTGTTGAAGGAACCCTGGAGCCTGAGGGAGAGGCCCAGGAACCGGCCTTAGAGAGAGGGCAAGGGAGGCACGGGAATCCGGCTCCTGAAGTTCCAACGGCCCAGGAGGAAGCAGACCTTGAGGGGGATGCCCTGGAGCCTACCGGGGAACAGATAGCCGAACTGGGGGACCTGCCTGAGCTGACCCATTGGCAGCAAGAAGGAGGCCCTACCAGGGAGGAATTCTGCAGGGAGCAGAAAGAGTGCCCCTCTCTAGAGGGTATGCGGCAGCAGGCTGCAGCCCAGGCCAGTGGTGATCAGTCCGGAACTCACTTGATCTACTGGGAGAACGACCTCCTATACTCAGAGCCTAAGGTTGCTGAACCTGGGTCAGCCCGTGCGCTGGTGGTACCCCAGAAGTTCAGAGCCTTCCTACTGGGGCTGGCTCACGACGTACCGTTAGCAGGACATTTGGGGCAGGACAAGACCTTTGAAAGGCTTGTCACCCACTTTTATTGGCCCCAAATGCGCAGGAGTTCTGACACTCACTGCAGGACATGCCAGACTTGCCAGGCAAGTGGCAAGAGTGGAAGGAAGCTGAGAGCTCCACTCCAACCTTTCCCTGTGGTCAGTACCCCATTCCAGCGAGTGGGGATTGACATTGTGGGGCCACTGGACCCCAAGACAGCCATGGGCAACAGGTTTATCCTGGTCTTGGTGGACCATGCCACCCGGTACCCTGAAGCCATCCCTCTGAGGACAGTGACGGCCCCCGTGGTGGGACGGGCACTGATGGGAATTTTCTCACGCGTAGGATTCCCTCTAGAGGTGGTGTCTGACAGGGGGACCAACTTCATATCGAAATATATGAAGTCCCTTTGGCAAGAGTGTGGTGTAACCTACAAGTTCACCACACCTTACCATCCCCAAGGAAACGGGTTGGTTGAGCGCTTCAACCGAACCCTGAAGGGCATGATTATGGGTCTCGAGGAACCCATGAGGCGTAAGTGGGACGTCCTCTTACCATGCCTTCTCTTTGCGTACCGCGAGGTGCCACAAAAGTCTCTAGGGTTCAGTCCCTTTGAGCTTTTGTATGGCCACCCAGTACGAGGACCTCTTAGTCTGGTCAAGGAAGGCTGGGAGCAATCTCCCAGGAAACCTCCCCAGAATGTATACAGTTACATGCTGGCTTTCCGGAACCAGACTAGGCGTTTCAGGCAGCTTGCTGAGGCAAACCTGGAAGCCAGCCAGGAGGAAATGAAGCGGTGGTACGACCAGAACGCCACTCTGGTTGAGCTTCAACCTGGCCAAAAAGTGTGGGTCCTGGCCCCTGTGGAGCCGTGTGCACTCCAGGACAAGTGGACCGGGCCCTTTGAGATTGTGGAGCGCAAGAGTTCTGTCACCTACTTGGTGAACTTGCGGTCTCCTAGGAACCCCTTAAGGGTCCTACACGTCAATCGACTGAAGCCCCACTTGGAGAGGTCCGAAGTGGGCATGCTCTTGGCCACCGATGATGGGACGGAAGAGGAGTCCGAGCCTCTCCCTGACCTCTTGGTAGCCTCAGAGCGAGACGGGTCAGTGGATGGAGTTAACCTCTCACCCACCCTGACCCCTGAGCAACAGGGTGACTGTCGCCAGCTGCTGGGGCAGTTCCCTGACCTGTTCTCCCTGGTTCCTGGTATCACAAATTGGTGCGTCCATGATGTAGATACAGGAGACAGCTTACCTGTGAAGCACAAGGCCTACCGGGTAACTGACAGGGTCAGAGCCTGCATCAAAGAGGAGGTCTCGAAGATGCTTGCCCTAGGGGTGGTTGAGTCCTCCAGCAGTCCTTGGGCCAGCCCCGTGGTCTTGGTCCCAAAGGCTGCAGCGCCGGGTGCCACGCCCGAACTCCGGTTCTGTGTGGACTACCGAGGACTCAACTCAGTCACGAAGACTGACGCGCACCCCATCCCCAGAGCTGATGAGCTCATCGATCGGTTAGGGGCTGCACGGTACCTCAGCACGTTTGACTTAACGTCTGGGTACTGGCAGATCGCCTTAACTGATGGGGCCAAAGAGAGGTCCGCATTCTCTACACCAGATGGGCATTACCAGTTCCGGGTGATGCCCTTTGGGATGAAGAATGCCCCTGCCACCTTCCAGAGGTTGGTCAACCAGGTGTTGGCTGGGCTGACCGAGTTCAGCGCCGCCTACCTGGATGACATCGCAGTGTTCAGCGGCACATGGGAAGAACACCTGCAACATCTCTGGGAAGTGTTGATGGCGCTGCGCAAGGCAGGCCTCACGATCAAGGCAAGCAAGTGTCAGATCGGGCAGGGTTCAGTGGTGTATTTGGGACACCAAGTGGGGAGCGGCCAGGTGGCGCCCCTCCAACCCAAAGTGGAAACCATCCTGGCTTGGGAGCCCCCAAAGACCCAGACGGAGGTGAGGGCCTTTTTAGGACTCACCGGGTACTACAGGAGGTTTGTCAAGGGGTATGGCAGCATCGTTGCCCCCTTGACAGAGCTGACTTCGAAGAAGCAGCCCAGAAAAGTGATATGGACTGACACCTGTCAGAAAGCCTTCGACACCCTGAAAACTGCCATGTGCACGGCGCCCGTGCTCTTGGCTCCTGACTTCTCCAAAGAGTTCCTGGTGCAGACGGATGCATCAGAGCATGGTGTAGGGGCTGTTCTCTCACAGATCACTGAGGAGGGCTTTGACCAACCCGTAGCCTTTATTAGCAGGAGGCTACTTCCCCGGGAACAAAGGTGGAGTGCGATAGAACGAGAAGCATTTGCTGTGGTCTGGGCGCTGAAGAAGCTAAGACCCTACTTGTTTGGGTCTCACTTCCGGGTTCAGACCGACCACAGGCCCCTCAGATGGTTGATGCAAATGAGGGGTGAGAACCCAAAACTGTTGAGGTGGTCCATCTCCCTACAGGGTATGGATTTTACGGTGGAGCATCGCCCTGGCACAGATCACGCCAATGCTGACGGTCTGTCCAGGTTTTTCCGCCTTAGTGATGCAGAACTCCCTGGGGTAGGGTAGTTCTCCCCACTTTTCAGCTGGAGGGGACACGTGTTAGACCTGGCACCATTGGCGTGGGTCACCCTTCCATTTTTGTCTGTGCCTCAATGTGTTTTTGTGTTGATGTTAGCTGCTCAGGGCACTGTGCCACTGCCATCCAGTGCCACAGTGCAAGTGCTCCCTATGGTAAAATGTATTATGTGAATTGACTTCCACGTTTGGTTTATTTGGTTTACTATCAGTCCCTAGTAGAGTGCACCAGGGGTGCCAAGGGCTCGTATATCCAAATGCTGCTAGTGGGCTTGCAGCACTGGTTGTGCCACCCACCGAAGCAGCGGGGTAAAATGTGTCTAGGGTCTGCCACTGCAGAACCTGCGCGCGGTCTGGTACCGTCGCGCTGACTGAGCAAGTGTCCCCACTTACCAGTCCCTAAACCTTCCCTTAACTACATGTTAGTCACCCCTCTGGTAGGCCTGAGCGCAGGGTGCATTGTAGGTGTAAGGTAGGACATGCCCTGATGTGGGTGGCATGTCTTAATAGTGAATTACAGCCATTTTCGTTTTTCACTATTGAAGGCTACCTGCTCTCCATAGGCCAGAATGGGCTGCTGGGATCGCTACACGCTGTGACCCCAGTGGACTCAGAGAGCATGGTAGAAAGTCATGTTTAGTATGCCTGAACTCGGGATAATAAAATACATCTTTTAGTAAAGGTTATTTTAATATCCCGGGTTTGCAAATGCTACTTTTAGAAAGTTAGCCTTTGCGTGCCTGACCATCTCAGTCCGCCTCTGCTGTGTGTGTGTGTTCTGCCTAGTAACAGTACAGGAGCAGGGCTGGGGGATTCCAGGAGACAGGTTGGCTGCCAGGTGGTGGGTAGAGAGATTCCACCAGGATGGGTGGGAGGAGTGCACCCTGACTCTTGAATAGACCTGTGCTCTGCCACCACAAAGCCGGCGCCGCCCCCTGTGGAGCGGCTGATGTCTCTGCCCTGCTGCTGAAAGGAACAAGCCGAGTCACCACAACAGAGTGCTCCAAAACTGGACTGAGCCAGGCCCAGGCCCCCTGGCGCTAAGGAACAAAAGAATCCCTGTATAAAAGTAGGAGCCTGGCTCCTAAGAAATCAGATCCAGATTGAACCACGAAGGAACTCTGCCTGACTAGAAGGACCTGGAAGAAGCTGAAGGAGGAGTAACTTTCCCTGACCTGAGGGACTGGCCTGCAGTAGGTGCCTTGCTAAGGAAGGAGAGGAAAAAGACTGAAAGAGACTTTTGCACTTTGTTCTTCAACTATCTCCAAGGGCTTGGAAGAAGAGCTTGCCCCCTGAACTGAACCCCAGGACCAGTGGGTTCACCGTGTCTCCGCTCGTCTGAGAATTCGAGCCGTGTGCTTTCTCCCGCCGGAGTGCCCTGCGCACCTTCGCATCCCTCCTAGGGCCGTGACACCCAGAAGCCTGGCCGCCTCCACTCGCCGAGAGCCCCGCTCTACCTGAGTCGCTCTGGACCCATCGAGTCTGGCCGTCCCGCTTCCCTGTCACCTGCCTGCTACTGGAGCGCGCTTGGTGCCCTTTCGCCCTCCCGCCGGATTTCTAGTGGGGAAGTGAAATCCAGCCTCGGACGACCGCCCGTACGTCGTAACGTACCCGGCCGCCCCGCTTCACCTCCCAGCCTGAGTCTGACCGTGCCGCCCTCCGCAGTGACCTCCCGCACAGTCCGTGTCGGAGGCCCTGGGCCGCACCTGTCTCCCGAGAGCCGCCCGCTGAATTCTTGATCCGGAAGACCCACGAGGTGCCGAACCTGCATCTCTCCTGAAGACTCGTCCAAACACATCGCAAGTTCCCAGGTACAGTGAACTCTCTATCGGACTCGGGGTCCGCAACGTTCTGATTTCCCCGTATCACTGTACCCTGGGTGCACTGCGCATCATCGTGACTGGACCGACTCCACCGAGCCCTGTGAAGCGCTCGTGATCGAATAAGTTACCAAAGACAAGAACAGTGCCTAGTTATCATCTTGTGGCTTCCATTTCGCAACCGTTATTGATGGTCTTGTACATGCCTGCGTAACAAATAATCTTTTATATAAAGCATCCGTATTTTTGATACAACTTACGCCTGGTGTCCGTTTGTGGGGGATCATTGTGGTTTACTGTGTGTGATCATAAATGCTTAACTGACTAGCGCCCTGAAGTTTAGCCCGGACTGCTCGCGCCACACTACCTATAGGGTGAGCAGGGGTTGTTCTGAAGGGGTAACTCTCTCGCCCTGAATAGAAGAAGGGACCGCTGCTTGTCACAAGTACCTACCTGTGCCAACCAGAGGTTCCCCATTCTAACAAAAGGCATTGTAATTTACAATGCCAATAGCTCAAACTTGCGTAAATGCGAGACCTATTGCATTGCAAATGCTTGTTATCCATATATTATCAGCAATAAGGTGCCCTTTGTTGAAGGAGTAACCATATATTACGGGAGCTCCACTGAAAGCTGCCATCTTAATGCCTTGTACTCTGACACGCCTGCGACTTATCTTCATTTGGAGATTTCACCTGATGAATGCAAAGAGTGCCAAAATCCTGCCTTTGAATGCAATGTTGTGGAAAACCCCAAATGTACCAGAGTCTAGAAAAACGAATAGAAAATCAAGTGGATTCAGATTCTAACCTCACTTTATTTGCATTTTTGCATCCTTCTGAAGATCGTTCAAGAAGGCATTGATAAAGAACCCGTCTATTTTATTCTGTGTAACATCAAAAGAGGAAGGTAGAGGTGTGGTGTAGGTGAATAGCCTTGTATTTCTTTTTCTTGCTTTATGTTTTTTGCTCCTTACTGATATTGTTGCACAAGTGGGAAGAATGTGTAGTGTGGCAGTAGCCCAATGCAAGCTATCCATCATCTTGGGCGGCCAATTGTTGCCCTAAAGTTGAATTGTATACACAGCCCTGTCTGGGCAGCAACACAAATGTTATCTTCAAGATATAAGAGCAGATTTACACATTTTTTAATCAATCGGCGCAGGATCCAAATTTGCTGCTCTGCAATGTCATATCCACAAAAATGAGCCTGTTGTTGGTGTCTTCCCCTGCACTGGTGCTCAAACACGGCTGCCTTTTTATGTGCAGATTTATATAGAGCTTACTAGACCCAGAGGTATTGTAGCGCTTTACATGAGCACCAGTTACGTTACACAAGAACACATTCATTTTTTTGTAGGCACAGGGAGATTGAGGTGCCAATTACGATCCGGTAAAAAAATTCCCCGTGCGACTCGTATCCGGTCTTTTTACCGTACGAATCGTACAAGTGCCATACGAACTGGCAATCACGATTCGCATGGTAAAAAGTCCATACGAACCGCATCGGGAATGATTTCCCACACGTCCTCGGGTCGGAAAATGTGTCCGACACGTCCTCGGACGATTTACCGTACAAATGTGAAAGGTGAAGTCCGACCGAGGAATCACAATCCATCCCGTGCGTCCGACCTTACAACCGTATGGAAAAAACACCGTCCGCACCGAACTCCCATAGCAACCATGGAGACATGTGCCCGCATACGCGCCCAACACTCCCCCCGCCCCCGTACGTCCGAGACGTACCCCCGTGTATGTACACCCCCACCCATGTATGTACACCCCAGTACGTTCGAGTCGAACCCCCACCCCTGTACATGTCGTACCACCGTCTATGTACACCCCAGTACGTTCGATTCGTACCCCCACCCCTGTATGTGTCCGACCCCCATGTATGTACACCCCAGTACATTCGAGTCAAACCCCCACCCCTGTACGTGTCCGACCCCCATGTATGTACACCCCAGTACGTTCCAGTCGAACCCCCACCCCTGTACGTGTCCGACCCCCATGTATGTACACCCCAGTACGTTCCAGTCGAACCCCCACCCCTGTATGTGTCCGACCCCCATGTATGTACACCCCAGTACGTTCCAGTCGAACCCCCACCCCTGTACGTGTCCGACCACCGTCAATGTACACCCCAGTACATTCCAGTCGAACCCCCACCCCTGTACGTGTCCGACCCCCATGTATGTACACCCCAGTACGTTCGAGTCGAACCCCCACCCCTGTACGTGTCGTACCACCGTCTATGTACACCCCAGTACGTTCGAGTCGTACCCCCACCCCTGTACTTGTCGTACCACCGTCTATGTACATCCCAGTACGTTCGAGTCGTACCCCCACCCCTGTACGTGTCCGACCCCCATGTATGTACACCCCAGTACGTTCGATTCGTACCCCCACCCCTGTACGTGTCCGACCACCGTCTATGTACACCCCAGTACGTTCGAGTCATACCCCCACCCCTGTACGTGTCCGACCACCGTCAATGTACACCCCAGTACGTTCCAGTCGAACCCCCACCCCTGTACGTGTCCGACCCCCCTGTATGTACACCCCAGTACGTTCGAGTCGAACCCCCACCCCTGTACGTGTCCGACCACAGTCAATGTACACCCCAGTACGTTCCAGTCGAACCCCCACCCCTGTAAAGTCCGACCCCCATGTATGTACTCCCCAGTACGTTCGAGTCGAACCCCCACCCCTGTACGTGTCGTACCACCGTCTATGTACACCCCAGTACGTTTGAGTCGTACCCCCACCCCTGTACGTGTCATACCACCGTCTATGTACACCCCTGTACGTTCGAGTCGTACCCCCACCCCTGTACGTGTCGTACCACCGTCTATGTACACCCCTGTACGTTCGAGTCGTACCCCCACCCCTGGACGTGTCGTACCACCGTCTATGTACACACCAGTACGTTCAAGTCATACCCCCACCCCTGTACGTGTCGTACCACCGTCTATGTACACCCCAGTACGTTCGAGTCGTACCCCCACCCCTGTACGTGTCGTACCACCGTCTATGTACACCCCTGTACGTTCGAGTCGTACCCCCACCCCTGTACGTGTCCGACCCCCATGTATGTACACCCCAGTACGTTCGAGTCGAACCCCCACCCCTGTACGTGTCCGACCCCCATGTATGTACACCCCAGTACGTTCGAGTCGAACCCCCACCCCTGTACGTGTCCGACCCCCATGTATGTACACCCCAGTACGTTCGATTCGTACCCCCACCCCTGTACGTGTCGTACCACCGTCTATGTACACCCCTGTACGTTCCCGTCGCATCCCCAACACAACCTCCTAAGTACGGAGCGCACCCCAGGCCCCAACATCACAACCGCATGTACGAGTCGTACCAAGCCACACACAAGGACAGCACCGTACAACCAAATGGCCCATGTACACACCGTACACACGCTCAAAACGCACGTACACAACCAGGACAAAACAAAACAACACAAGAATACACTATTCGAATGGCACAAAGCCACTAAACATGGCCAACAAACACTAAAAAAACACATTCACTGACCTGCAACTGCCAAAAACAAACAGAGGCCCAAAACACCACCACTCCTTATAACACACCCACCCAAACTTCAAACACAGCCACACCCACCAATGGACCAATAAAAAGGGCCCACACACACAAACCATGAGCCTTTGCAACAGACTCACTGCTGCCAGACACCACAGAACCATACTATAAGCTTCACCACACCTTACACTTGCACACCTTCACACAACCACCTTCACAACCACCCCCTCATCACATTCACACACACACACCTGCACAACCACACCCACACACCCACAACCATCCACCATGCCCACTAACAAGAATCCAAAGTTCAGTAACCGAGAGTTGGAGGTCCTTGTTGATGAAATCCTCAAAGTCGAGCCACAGCTCTTTGGAACATTGGTCAGACAGACCAGCATTGCAGCAAAAACAGCCATGTGGCAGACCATCGTCGATGCTGTGAATGCTGTTGCGGACACCAGAAGGACCAGGCAGGAATGCCAAGCCAGGTGGTGCGATCTGCGGAGGAGGGTCCGAGCCAAGTTGCTGGAGGAACACAACCAGGCCAACGCCACTGGAGGAGGGCCCTCCCGCAGACCCGTACACTACCAGCCCTGGGAGGAGAGGGTGATGGCCATACAGCCGGTGGAGGCAGTCGAAGGATTAGGAGGACTCCGAGACCCGGGTGAGTACACGAACAACGCACCTCACATGGGGGGACCTCATCCACAACCAAAATCACTAACAGGCACGCAACCACCCCAACCTATCGCATGACTCAACCACACTCCATGAACACGCACATGCCACTGCCGCCACCATGCCCCATGCACCCAGCTGGACAATGTCAAGTCACAGGCCACAGAAGACACCAACACATGACACGGTAACCCGGATGGCGGGAGGGTGGGCCCCAAAAATCACATAGTGCAACTCAGAAGCAGACAACAATGCCCTCTGCCCATATGGCCCAGGTCACAGCCAGACAAACAGTGTGTCCCCACACAGGAAAGACTCGCCAGCATATGGCGGACGCCTTGCATCAACACATGGGGGTGAAGGCACTGTTGTGCACATGACAGCAGCTAATGAACAGCCAACACTGTGAAAGAGTGGCAGCACACACAACTACAGCAGCAGCGCACACACAGACACTACACCCAATGGGTGCCTGGAGATCAGAAACAAACTCACAGCAACAAGCCAAGGGCCATTCAAAGGACTGGAAAAAGTGTGTGTCTAGGAAGCTGGGCTGAGGTGACAGAGGGTGACACACAGAGGGAGGGAGAGGGGGACAGAGAGGGAGGGAGAGGGGGACAGTGAGGGAGGGAGAGGGGGACAGAGAGGGAGGGAGACACAGGGACACGGACAGAGGGAGGAGGCTGACACACGGAGGGAGGGAGAGGGGGACAGAGAGGGAGGGAGACACAGGGACACGGACAGAGGGAGGAGGCTGACACACGGAGGGAGGGAGAGGGGGACAGAGAGGGAGGGAGACACAGGAAGACGGACAGAGGGAGGAGGCTGACACACAGAGGGAGGGAGAGGGGGACAGAGAGGGAGGGAGAGGGGGACAGAGAGGGAGGGAGAGGGGGACAGAGAGGGAGGGAGACACAGGGAGAGCAAATCAGCCGTGTGGTGTGTGGGAATGTCTGCTCGTCAGCAGGTAGACTGCGTGAATGTAGCCAAGGGTGGCCAGTGCCAGAACCCCCCCTCTTCACCATGGCAAAACACAGGGCCATGTCACAACCTGTTCACGAGCACAACGACAGCTACCTGCATTATATAAGTGTGTGGATCCACTCCATGTGCACATGTACAGTGCTACACGGAAGGCGCCAATGCATGGCTCGCCACACCTGCCCACTCCACTGCTGACTGCAGTCACACTTGACGCAGCAAGTAAGACTGTGCCACACATAGTTAAAGGGGCCAAAGTGGTGCCCAAGGGACACACCCATGCACAAGTGCACTGTGAGTGGAATGCAAGACAGATCCTAATTCCAAGAGGAAAAGTGCCAACTTTGAAACTGATGAAACATGGATGTTGCATGGACCAAAATTAACATTGTCTCTCTCACACACAGGTCAACGTCGTGGTTCACCCCCCAACACTGGGGGGGAAGACTCACAGGACCCGGATCTGCGGTAGCCCGATCCCACCGGCAGCGACGACTCTCACCACTCTGTGGACGACCCAGACCGACCTGGCCCCTCTGGTGTCCAACCACCTGCAGCACCTGCGTCAGGTACAACTGTGCCAACCACCACCCCCACTCCTGCCACATCCCAGGAGACACCCAGGATCCCTGCCCCACCACCACAATGCAGCCAGGCTGGCCAGGAGGGACACGGTGTCCCGGGCACCCAGGAGGAGGCAGGCGACAACGCCAATGCCACCCCTCAGGGGTCCCGGAGACCCGATGTACCCACAAGGGCAGGCCAGCTGCAAGTGGGCAGGGGTGGTGGGAGTGGAGGGCGGCGGAGGCGCGAGCCTGACCAGTTAGCTGGGGAACCGGTATTTGCACATGTCCGTAACATCATGGACACATACCGGCAGGACACCACGGGCATGGCCCAGGTTGTGTCCATCCTCGAGGGGATCAAGACCCAGCAGGCCCAGCAACATGCCTGTCTACTGCAACACCAACGGAGGATGGAGGACAGACAGGCTGAGCAACTGACGGTGTTCCAGGGGATTCACGATACACTCCGTCGGATGGCCGACAACATGGGCAACCCTCCCTGTGCCAGACGGCGTAGAACATCACCACCCACAGGGAGGGATCAAGAGGAGGAGGAGACATCCGACGGAGCATCCCAAACATCGTCACAGCCTGCTGCTGAGGGTCCCCGCAGGAGGCCGGGTCGTCCACGGAAAGGACCGTGAGGGTCGGCGCTACATCACCATCTCCCAGGACACCTGGCCTGGCACCTGGCCCACTGGAGCAACAGCATCACAGCATCAAGAGACATTCTCTGCCACATGGCCCTGCTGGTCACTGTCTGACCAATGTTGACAAAGACTGTGGCATGGACTATGAGGATTTCTGTTGGACAGGCCACACAGAGGGCTTGCTCCCTCCCCGCACGACAGGGCCCGAGCTCCGGCCCACCAGGCATACCCCCGCGACAAGCACCTGTACCCCGTCTCCCGACGGATCTTCTGCCCTCGGACCACTACTCATCACGGGGTCCCGCCCCACCGGCTTCCCCGGACGGGTCAAGCCTCCATCTTGGGCCCTGCACCACGCGGCCGCGTGGCCTCACCCCGACCCCAACCCCGGGCCTGGCCGGCCCCGACATCCCGGCACCACCATCCACCCAGGAGGTGAGCGGACCACTTGGCAGGTCAATGGGAGAACGAGGTGTCAAAGGCTCTCCCCCGCCAGGTGCCGATCGCCCCCAGCTCCCCCAGGCACTGGCTCCACCCCCTGCTGGGTGTCTGGACACCTTCATCCCGGACCCTCCGACCTCCAAGTGCGAGGGTCCGGACATCAAAGGGCACCAGCCCTATAACTGGGGCAGCTCCGGAGCAGGAAGGCAGTTGTATCCTGGAGTCGAGAGACACCGAGTGAACTCAGCCTTGACGGTCTACTGGCGCTGCCGTAGCCCGCTCTTGTGACCCATCGTTCTGCCTGCTGGCGCTGCCGCGGCCTTCTGCAATTACCATCTTCACCGGGACCTGCTGGCGCTGCCGCGGACCGTACATCGACCATCTTCCTGGGACCTGCTGGCGCTGCCGCGGCCCGTTGTAACAACCATCTTCACCGGGACCTGCTATTGCTGCCGCGGACCGTACATCGACCATCTTCCTGGGACCTGCTGGCGCTGCCGCGGCCCGTTGTAACAACCATCTTCACCGGGACCTGCTGGCGCTGCCGCGGACCGTACATCGACTGTCTTCCTGGGACCTGCTGGCGCTGCCGCGGCCCGTTGTACGACCATCATCACCGGGACCTGCTGGCGCTGCCGCGGCCCGTACCACCTAACCACCAAGCTCGAGGATTGTGAGCTCATCATCTCATCCGAACCACCTGACTGGTAAACAGACTGTCCCGCTACCCCCTTTCCCACCTTGCGAGACTCGAATCGAGGGGACCCCTGAGTCCAGACCTCCTTGTACCATTCAACCGTACCTTAAGAAGTGCTTATAAAGAACACTGAACCTTATCCGTGTGTCGTATCTGTCTGTGGGGGGGAAGTTACTTGTCTGTACGATCGCTGGAGACGGTTCTCCCCGGAGACCTCTCCTCCTGACCCCGGCCGATCCTCCCGGTCCGTCTACCTTTTCTAACATTGGTGGCCAGCGGCGCGATCCGAATCAACGCGTAATCGTACAGAGAGTAGCTCACCCCACGACAAAAACACGATGTCGACCAAAGATAGCAGCCCCACCGAGAAATTCCACATGGAGAAATTAGAAGAATACAACCACCGCGAACTGAGACAATTTTGCATAGAACTTGGCATTGCTACCACCGGCCTAAGTACCAAGGATGATCTAAAGCGCGCCCTTGAGTCATGGACAGAAACTGGGGTCGCAGGACCCTCCGACCAAAGCAGCGTCACACCAGACCAAAACAGCATCACACCAGAGGGGAACGCCACGGCTCCCGAGGAGCGGGGAACGGGCCTCTCACAGGAGGAGATCCGAGAAAGAGACAGAATCAGATTACACGAGTTGGAGATGGCACGACTCAAGATGGATGGGGAACTCAAGTTAGCTGAACAGAAACTCAACCTCGAGCACATGCGGCTCCGAGATGAACGAGAAGAGAAGCAGAGACAGAGAGAGCTGGAGGAGAAAAAAATAACGCTCGAGCACGAGCGCCGACTAGCGGAGATAGAACTGCGAAAACAGAATAAGGAACTGGGGGTGCCTGAGCGACCACACACCCCGGGGCCAATTGAGAAAAAAGTCCATATCCCCAAGGATGTTGTCCGCGAGTATGTCCGAGAAGACGACATACAGCAATGGTTTAAAGCCTATGAGATCGCCATGACCTCCCACCGGATCGACCGGAGTGATTGGGGAGCCGGACTTTGGGGGAGGTTTATCAACGAGGGTCGCGATGCCCTACTGCAGCTCCCAGATCACCAAATGTCGTCCTACGACCACATGAAGGCTGCTCTCCTCACCCGCTACGGCCTCACACCCGAGATGTACCGCCAGAGGTTCAGAGATTGCACCCGGATCCCAGGTACAACTTGGGTAGAATACGTGAACTATTTCAGCCGTGCCTTCGAGGGTTGGATCAAGGGGAGTCAGGTCACCACCTACGAACAACTCTTCAACCTTATGGTATGGGAGCACCTGTCAAACAACTGTTTCGTCGAGCTCAGGCAGCACCTCCTCGACAGTAAGCTGACTGACCCCCGGCAGCTCGCCGCCGAAGCTGACCGATGGGAAAGCACCCGAGTGGGCCGGAAAGGGCCACACGACCAGAACAGAAGCAGCCAAGGCCAGCACCGTCCTCGGGGAGGAGGAGGGGGCCAGGGTCGAGGGAGAGACGCCTTGCCAGCAACACCCGTGGCCAGCACCCCGCCTCCGGCCGGCCGGGGCAACCCCCCGTTGCGGCCCGGGTTCCGAGCCAACGTCACGTGCCACCGGTGCCAGCGACTAGGCCACTACGCCAATGACCCGAGCTGCCCGCTAAACCAAACACCCAAGCCCCGCCAGGTAGCGGCCGCCGCCCTGGGGGAAGAGCGATTATCGGAGGAACCCGAAGAGTATGAGCCGGCCCAGCAAGGGTGGGAACCGGCCGCCATGGTCCTGGCGTGCTTAGGGGGAAAAGACATGGTCCTGCGGGCTCCCCTACCCGCCAACACCAGGAAATACGGTCAGTGGGTGACCATTAATGGACAGAGGGCCGAGGCCCTGCGTGACACCGGCGCCAGTGTAACGGCCGTCCGCTGTCACCTGGTGAAGCCCGAGCAGATCCTGCCGAACATTCTCTGCCCCGTCCGCTCGGCAGATAACTCTGAGAGTATGTGTAAAATGGCCTGCGTCCCATTCGAATGGGGAGGGGTCTCCGGCCTGCTGAAAGTGACGGTCCGGGACGATGCCCCCGTGGACTGCCTCCTGGGGAATGATCTCGAGAGTTCCCCGTGGGCCACCGTCGAGAGAAGAGAGCACCTGGGGATGCTGGGCCTCCCGGACTGGGCCTGCATAACCACCCGGTCCATGGCCGCCCGTGCCGCCCCCCGATCAGAAGAACCCGAATGGCCAGCACCTCCGCCCCCGGTCGCCCCAGTAGAGGGCAACGGCGAGGCCGGCCTCCCGGACCCGACGACCGAAGAGGACGAGCAACCCCAGGACCTTCCGGATCTGGCTCAGTGGCGTCAAGAAGGGGGGCCCACACAAGAACAGTTCCGCCAGGAACAAAAGACCTGTCCCTCCCTCGAGGGACTCCGCCAACAAGCCAGCCAGGAGGACATGAAGAGGTGGTATGATCACAATGCCTCCTCCGTTGAATTCGAGCCTGGTCAGCAGGTATGGGTGATGTCCCCCACCGAACCATGTGCCTTGCAAGATAAGTGGACGGGGCCCTTCAAAGTGGTCGAGCGCAAAAGCCCCGTCACTTACCTCATCGACATGGGGACCTCCCGGAACCCCCTTCGGGTCCTCCACACCAACCGACTCAAACCACACTTTGTGCGCTCAGAACTCAGCCTCCTGATGGCTACGGACAGTGGGGCAGAGGAAGACTCCGAACCCCTCCCGGATCTTCTGAAGACTCAGGAGAATGACGGCTCCGTGGACGGGGTCCGGCTCTCTGACGCCCTCACTTCGGAGCAACGCCGGGACTGCCGGAACCTCCTGCTGCAGTTCGCTGCCCTGTTCTCCCTCACCCCCGGGGTCACCCCTTGGCGTTCGCACGACGTAGACACCGGGGACAGTCCCCCTGTCCGACACCGGGCCTACCGCGTACCAGATCGGGTACGGGCCTGCATACAAGAGGAAGTGGCCAAGATGCTCACGATCGGGGTCATCGAGCCCTCGGACAGTCCCTGGGCCAGTCCGGTTGTATTGGTTCCCAAAGCCGCTGCCCCCGGCACCGCACCTGAACTGAGATTCTGCGTCGACTACCGGGGCTTGAACGCTGTCACCCGGACAGACGCTCATCCCATCCCCCGAGCCGACGAGCTGATCGACCGGCTGGGGGCCGCCCGCTACCTTAGTATCTTCGACCTAACAGCGGGCTACTGGCAGATCGGCCTCACACCCAGGGCTCAGGAACGGTCAGCCTTCTCTACCCCCGATGGCCACTATCAATTCAAGGTCATGCCCTTTGGCATGAAGAATGCCCCCGCCACGTTTCAACGCCTTGTGAACCAGGTCTTGGCGGGGCTCGAAGAGTTCAGCGCTGCCTACCTGGACGATATCGCTGTATACAGCCGCCACTGGTCCGACCACCTCCGTCACCTCCAAGAGGTCCTACAAGCCCTCCAGTGGGCCGGCCTCACCATTAAGGCCGGCAAGTGCCAAAGTGGCCAAGGGTCTGTGACCTACCTTGGGCACCAAGTGGGGAGCGGGCTGGTGGCCCCCCTACAACTTAAGATTGCGGCCATCCAGTCCTGGCAGCCCCCCGTCACCCAGACCGAGGTCCGAGCCTTCTTGGGGCTCACCGGCTACTACCGGCGGTTCGTGAAGGACTACGGCAGCATCGTGGGGCCCCTCACGGGTCTCACGTCCAAGAACCAACCGAAGCGGATTAACTGGACTCCTGATTGTCAAGCGGCCTTCGAGAAGCTGAAGGCCGCCCTGTGCACCGCCCCTGTGCTCCAGGCCCCCGATTACAGTCGGGAATTTGTGGTGCAGACCGACACCTCCGACCACGGCATCGGGGCCGTCCTCTCTCAGTTGAACCCCGAAGGTCATGACCAGCCGGTGGCCTTCATCAGTCGACGTCTCCTGGCCCGAGAACAGCGTTGGAGCACCATCGAGAGGGAGGCATTTGCAGTAGTGTGGGCCCTCAAAAAGCTCCGACCCTATCTCTTCGGTACCCACTTCCGGGTACAAACCGACCATCGACCCCTGCAATGGCTGATGCAGATGCGGGGGGAGAACCCAAAACTCTTGCGCTGGTCCATTTCCCTGCAGGGAATGGACTTCACCGTGGAGCACCGACCAGGCCAAGACCACGCCAACGCGGATGGCCTGTCCCGCTTTTTCCGCCTCGACGAAGAGAGTCCCCAAGGAGATGGGTGACTCTCCCCGCCTTCAGCTGGGGGGGACGCATGTTGGACAGGCCACACAGAGGGCTTGCTCCCTCCCCGCACGACAGGGCCCGAGCTCCGGCCCACCAGGCATACCCCCGCGACAAGCACCTGTACCCCGTCTCCCGACGGATCTTCTGCCCTCGGACCACTACTCATCACGGGGTCCCGCCCCACCGGCTTCCCCGGCCGGGTCAAGCCTCCATCTTGGGCCCTGCACCACGCGGCCGCGTGGCCTCACCCCGACCCCAACCCCGGGCCTGGCCGGCCCCGACATCCCGGCACCACCATCCACCCAGGAGGTGAGCGGACCACTTGGCAGGTCAATGGGAGAACGAGGTGTCAAAGGCTCTCCCCCGCCAGGTGCCGACCGCCCCCAGCTCCCCCAGGCACTGGCTCCACCCCCTGCTGGGTGTCTGGACACCTTCATCCCGGACCCTCCGACCTCCAAGTGCGAGGGTCCGGACATCAAAGGGCACCAGCCCTATAACTGGGGCAGCTCCGGAGCAGGAAGGCAGTTGTATGCTGGAGTCGAGAGACACCGAGTGAACTCAGCCTTGACGGTCTACTGGCGCTGCCGTAGCCCGCTCTTGTGACCCATCGTTCTGCCTGCTGGCGCTGCCGCGGCCTTCTGCAATTACCATCTTCACCGGGACCTGCTGGCGCTGCCGCGGACCGTACATCGACCATCTTCCTGGGACCTGCTGGCGCTGCCGCGGCCCGTTGTAACAACCATCTTCACCGGGACCTGCTGGCGCTGCCGCGGACCGTACATCGACCATCTTCCTGGGACCTGCTGGCGCTGCCGCGGCCCGTTGTAACAACCATCTTCACTGGGACCTGCTGGCGCTGCCGCGGACCGTACATCGACTGTCTTCCTGGGACCTGCTGGCGCTGCCGCGGCCCGTTGTACGACCATCATCACCGGGACCTGCTGGCGCTGCCGCGGCCCGTACCACCTAACCACCAAGCTCGAGGATTGTGAGCTCATCATCTCATCCGAACCACCTGACTGGTAAACAGACTGTCCCGCTACCCCCTTTCCCACCTTGCGAGACTCGAATCGAGGGGACCCCTGAGTCCAGACCTCCTTGTACCATTCAACCGTACCTTAAGAAGTGCTTATAAAGAACACTGAACCTTATCCGTGTGTGGTATCTGTCTGTGGGGGGGAAGTTACTTGTCTGTACGATCGCTGGAGACGGTTCTCCCCGGAGACCTCTCCTCCTGACCCCGGCCGACCCTCCCGGTCCGTCTACCTTTTCTAACAATTTCCAATGGCAAGGACACCAACTCGCCTACTGAACTTTGGATTCCAAACTCCCGGAAAGCCCCTCACTTTATCCCCCCCCCCAAAATAAAAATTCACACCATGAAGAGAAGATGCCTGCTGGTTGCATTATTACCTTACATGTGTGTTGTAAAGTCTAAACATGCCTGAGCTCTCTTTTGACTCCAACCATCCACACCCTGGGGCCTGAGTCTGGCACAGGACACACGGGTCACAGTGTATTAGGCAAGACAGACATGGAGCACCATACACACCCGTGATGGGCCCAACCAGCTGAGGGGGTGGCCGCACAACCGTGCTGACAGACACATTGAGTACAGCAACAGTCATGCGCAGAGTTCAGGGATCATGTCCAGTGTCCTGGGGGGCACCCAGGTATGTGTAGACAGGTGGCAGAACCATGTCCTGCAAGCTTGAGTCCGGTGGATGCAGAGAATGGGGGCCTGGCCAACGTTGGATGCATGGGGATGGCACATGTCACAATACCCACACACTCATGGACATCATGCCCAATACACAGTCTCAGCCCACACACACAGCTTGCATCTTGCTACTCGACACATCAACACAGCCACTATCAGGGAAAACCATGCCAGACATGCTGGATGCACCGTGGCAACACACCAGCATTGACTGAGAAGAGGCACCTTGGAGGCATACGGACACCTTTATTAGTCATGTGTTCGGGATTGCAGAGGCAACTTGAAGTACACATGAACACATCTTGTGGAGTAACATGTGGGTCCAACACTGGCACCCCCCTTCTGCAGCACAAATGCGTGTTAGCCATGGAACTGGCACACAATTGTCGGCTAACAGCTAAACACCCACAGCTGCTCACGGAGAGACTGCCATACACCATTGATCCGCTGATGTGGAAGTCCCACACCATGTCAAGCCAATGCTAACCGTATGTGTCCGAGGGCAGTGTTACACACATTGATGCCATCATCACAATCCACTATCCCATCACTGATGACTGTCAACCAGGCAGACCATCTATTCAGGTGTACACAGCTGCATGTCGTGTCCCATGGTGATGCCACATGGCTGCAGAGGAACCAAACATCGACAGGGGCAGTGTGCATACATCGTGAACAACTGCCACACCCAATACACCCCTGATGCATCCCTTACCCTATGGAGACTTCCAAACGTGTCCGTGCCTGTAACACTGAGTCAGCCGACGATGACGTGTCCATGAGGAATAGCAGTGCCAAAACAATGCAACCAGCAGACGGCATGCGCAAGTACCTGGGGAAGAGAGACACACAAGAAGTCAGCCACAAAAAGCACAGCCACTTGCATGTGCATTTACTCGACACATGTATAGATGACAACATGCTAGGTCACAATTATGACTGGGGAAATACAACCATCACTGCCACCATCACTCCAGTGACACACCCGCACACACCTCTGACTCACGTGACATACATGCAGGTTGAGACACACATCACAACACATGCCACACGGGGACCAATGCGTGCACACTCAGACACTGGTACTCACCACTAAGCAAAGAAGTCGCGTATGAGCCGAGTCCGGATGTCCTCTTGCGGCTCCACATCCTCCACATCACTAGCCCCATTGCCAAGCCCTTCGTCCTCCACGGGTGGATGGTCCTCGTCATGTTGATCCAGGATGAGTGGCACAGCTTTCTCAACTGCCATGTTGTGCAGCATGCAGCAGACCATGAAGATTTTGCTGACCTTCGCAGGGGCATATGGGAGTGCGCCGCCGGTCTTGTGGAGGCACCGAAATCGGCTCTTCAGCAGGCCAAACGTCCTCTCTATCACTCGCCTTGTCCGGCCATGGGCGGTGTTGTAGCGGAGCTGAGCCGGCGTGATGGAAGGTGGAGAGGTGTGAGCAGCCATGGCATGTTGGGATAGCCAGCATCCCCTACATGGGAAGCACATGGACATCGTTAGAAGTGGTGAAGCGGTCGTGCTGGTGGGCTATGCAAAATACAGGACAGACAGACTGTACCCACCAACAACACATGCTCTTTCGTTGCGCATCTGCATCATCATTTCAGGCATCCTGCTACGCCTCATGATGTAGGCATCGTGTGCTGATCCTGGAAAACGAGCACAGACATGTGAAATCACCATGTTGGACTGACACACCACAAGGGCATTGATGGAGTGGTAGTGCTTCTGATTGCGGTACGCCACCTCCCGTGCGTGTGGTGGTACCAAAGCTACATGTGTCCCATCTATGGACCCAATGACATGGGGCATCCCTCCCAGGGCATAGAATCCACACTTGACCGCAGTCAACTGTTCAGGGGTTGGGAACTTGATGAAGTCATCCAGGTGAATCAACATGGCCTCTAAGAAATCATGCAGCACACGGCAGAACATGCTCTGGGACATGCCACCAACATGAGCTATGGTATTTTGAAAGGTACCCGTGGCAAGAAAATGTAGGGCAGCCATTACCTTCAGCTGGGGTGTCAGTGCCGTAGGATACCTGTGCTGCGGTTGCAGGTGTGGTGCCAGTCTCGCCGTCAACTCCAGAATCAACCGTCGTGGGAAGCGGTAGCACCGGATCCGATCATTCTCCCGCATGGCAGCCAAGTCCGGAATTGGTCGGGCAAGAGGCGGCGCTCTGCAGTAATTTGGAAGTGACAAGGAAGAGTGAGTGCACTACGACAACAATTCCTATGTACTGAGCACATGTTAATCTGTCAATACACATATGCTACATAGGGAGTCAGGTATGTTCTACATGCCCAGGACACGTATGGATGCAAGGTGACACTCCTACCAAGACCCAGCTACACACGGAGATTGAGAACCTCCCCATGCCATGCCATGGGAATAGCTGTGTCCCAGTGCAAGTGAACAGCCAGACGCAAGACAGGAGTGACATACGCCCACACATCAGCAGAAGTAGGATGCCGATTGCAGAGACTGGTAGCGGAACACTAGAGCCACAGGTCACATGACATTACACTAGGACAGCCCACACACCTTGCCATGAAGGTGCACATGTCATGACTCACCACACATTCATTGTGAGGATGCAGACATGTCCTTGTCACGCTACTCCGTGTCCCATGCATACATGTGCACCTCACATCCAATACCACATGTGGCATGGTGTGCGGAACAGTGTGCAATGTCAATCTACATACAGACACATGTTGGTTGATGCAACAGCTGCAGCTTTTGAGGGTGCTCCAACATCAACCTGATGGGAAGCCCCCACACATACATGACATAGTCACATTGTGCACCGTGGGTAGTGACAAGTCAGGTGTGGTAACCCCTGTACCGGGCATCAGGGGACACTTCCGTGTGTTGGTGTCCGTGCCATGCCAGTGACGCTCACCCCAAGTGTGCAGTACGACATGCACACATGTCAAAGGAGTCAAGGGCATGCCTGGCACACATTGCACTGTCACACAGTACATCTGTACACATCTCATCATACATCTGGTGCCTTCTCGGCCCAGGAGTAATGTTCCACATCACAGCCCATCACACCTGTGCCCCACACATGTAGTAATGCACAGACGATGCATTGATGTCCATTCATGGACAAGTATGTCCATCCATGGACAAGTATGTCCATCCATGGACAAGTATGTCCGCCCTATCCCTACCTGTGTGCCGCCTGTCACCACTGTGATGTGTGAAAACCGCCGTACTGCTGCTAAGAGGGCCTGTGTACGTTCCCATATCACTATGGGAGTGCTGCCGTATGTGTACCCATCGTGATGGCGAGCGTACAGGCATGTGTACGGGCCGTACCACTACGAGTACGCATACGCGAGGACACCCATAGTGATAGGGAGCGTACAGGCATGTGTACGGCCCGTACCACTACGAGTACGCATACGCGAGGACACCCATAGTGATAGGGAGCGTACAGGCATGTGTACGGCCCGTACCACTACGAGTACGGATACGCAAGAACACCCATAGTGGTAGGGCCGTACACACGCCTGTACGCTCCCTATCACTATGGGTGTCCTCGCGTATGCGTACTCGTAGTGGTACGGGCCGTACACACGCCTGTACGCTCACTATCACTACGTGTACGCATACGCAACAACACCCATAGTGGTAGGGCCGTACACACGCCTGTACGCTCCCTATCACTATGGGTGTCCTCGCATATGCGTACTCGTAGTGGTACGGGCCGTACACACGCCTGTACTCTCCCTATCACTATGGGTGTCCTCGCGTATGCGTACTCGTAGTGGTACGGGCCGTACACACGCCTGTACGCTCCCTATCACTATGGGTGTCCTCGCGTATGCGTACTCGTAGTGGTACGGGCCGTACACACGCCTGTACGCTCACTATCACTACGTGTACGCATACGCGAGGACACCCATAGTGATAGTGAACGTAGGCACGCGTGTACGGGCCGTTGCAATGCATTTGGGGTGCCCCGGAACGCACCGTACCTGTGTGTGAAGCTCCAAATTACATAGGGGACACATGAGGGACAAGTATTAAGGCCTACAGGCATGCTGGTTGTCATGGAGACCAAGTTCAAATTTTGAATTTGTTCTGGAAGGTGCACAGCAGAAGTCATTTGGAATTAATCTACTTTGTTGCAATGTGTTTGGGGGGCTGACATCATGCAGGAGAATGAAACCGATAGAGAACCCACAGACTGCTAGGTTTGAAGGGATTGGAGGAAACATAGGATGCAAATGTGAGTGACCAATCCCTCTGTACTCCTGTGCATGAGATGGGCCAGCAAGGCAGATATAAGGCAGCCAGGTCCCATGAGGGAGCACTTGCCTGCACATCTTTGTATTCCACGACCCAGCTGCTGCTACTGATTCCCTGGAACCATGTCAAGGGCTGTGGAGAGGTCACAGCCATTCACCCTGGAGGAGAACATGGCTTTGGTGGATGTGATCCTCCCCCAGTACCCCATGCTGTATGGGCGACCAGGTTATCAGGTGAGTGCAGTGTCCACTGGCACAGACTGTGTCCCTTTTTAGTGACTGTGACTTCTGCCATTGTGTCCAGGTGTGACACACATGCTATGTACTGTAGGGGGGATCCCAGGGGGGGGGAATGCCTGATGTCTCCCAGCAGTGCCCTGAGACAGGAGGGGTGGGGGCCTATCACTCCCAGCAGTGCCCTGAGACAGGAGGGGTGGGTGCAGAGTCCTCCCAGCAGTGCCCTGAGACAGGAGGGGTAGGGGCCTATCACTCCCAGCAGTGACCTGAGACAGTAGGGGTGGGGGCCTATCACTCCCAGCAGTGCCCTGAGACAGTAGGGGTGGGGGCCTATCACTCCCAGCAGTGCCCTGAGACAGGAGGGGTGGGGGCCTATCACTCCCAGCAGTGCCCTGAGACAGGAGGGGTGGGTGCAGAGTCCTCCCAGCAGTGCCCTGAGACAGGAGGGGTGGGGGCCTATCACTCCCAGCAGTGCCCTGAGACAGTAGGGGTGGGGGCCTATCACTCCCAGCAGTGCCCTGAGACAGGAGGGGTGGGGGCCTATCACTCCCAGCAGTGCCCTGAGACAGGAGGGGTGGGTGCAGAGTCCTCCCAGCAGTGCCCTGAGACAGGAGGGGTGGGTGTGATGCACAGTGTGAGCCTGGCTCATTGATTGTGTAGTTGCCCTCATTCCACCTGTGTCCTTTCAATGGCACGTACTGCTTTTGGCCTTCCCCCAGAGGATCATGTCCCTATGACAAAGTTGCAATGCGTTGGATGCACACTATGCCTTGTTGTAAACAGCAAATGTGTTCTAATCTGTGTCCCCGTGACATGTGCAAGGTGTATTGATGTAGTGTCACTTGTTCATCCTCACAGGTAGACGCCTCTGCCAAGGAGCAGATATGGCTGGACGCCGTCAGTGCCGTGAGGAGTGCGGATGGTCGGAGGCGGCACCTGTCCCAGGTGAGGAAACGCTGGCAGGATATCCGGTGCTGGACGCGGAGGATCGCACGGGTCCTGCTGGGGGACTCACCTGAGAGCCACAAGAACCGCGGGCGCCGCTGTCTCTCCCACATCCAGAAACGTGTGCTGGCGGTGGTCTTTCCTGACTTGGACAGGCGTCTACAGGACATGCAGCAGCCGGAAGGGGGTAGGTACATGTGTGTGTGGATACACTTCCAGGGTTTATGGTGCTGTGCAGATCCTGTTCCCCACAGTATTGCAGTGCTCTCCTGCCTCCCTTCCCCTCCTTGCAATGTGTTCCCTGGTCTGTGTGTAGTCACTCCATCACAAGGTTATGTAGCCTGACACCTTCTCCAAGTGTACAATGCCTGCAGCATCATGTGTGGGGGTGGTGTGTAACAGGTTTTGTGACCTTGCCTGTGCCCTGTCCAGTTCTGGACTTGTGGGTTCCATGTCAGTTGGCACTAATGCTGAGTCCAGACATGGGAGTTAATCTCTCGAGTGCCAGGCCTTCCAGCAGGCATGTCCCATGTGGTGGCCTGTGACATGATGTGCATGAGTGTGCGTTAGGCATAGTGCAGGGATGTTAGCGTGTGTTGCAGTCATTCCCATTCAGGAGCATGGAGTTGTGTGGCCACTACTGTCCCCAGGGGCATCTTTTCCTAGGTATCATGTGTGTAATCCGAGTATGTCGACAATCTCTGTGTCTACAGCATAGGTTGTGCTCTGTGCCATTGTCCCCTGGCACCATGTTCCTTGACGTGAGATGTATTACAAGTGTCCACTATCCAGCCTGACCTGATTTTCAAAGTACATACTCACGGTGGCCATTGCCTGTGTGTCTTGTTGCAATCATCTGATGATGCCCATTTGTAGATTATTATTAGGACAGGCGCACCTTGGGTATTTGGTGTGCAATCTTGAATTGTTGCATCCCATGTGTATTTCACCCAGACTAAGAGATGTAAGTGCTTCCTGTGTCTCCACAGATTTGTCTCATGTAGGGGGTGGGTGGGGCGGGCATGGCCTACATGTCAAGAACTGTCATCACCTTGCTCGGACTGGCCAGTGTGTGATGTTTGTCTGGACATACACTCAAGGTGCAGCGTGCCAGTCAGGGTGGGCATGTTCTCAGTATTACCTATGCTGCATGTGCCTCTAGTTCCTGGCTCATCCCAATTTCCTGCCACGCTGTGTGGTGCAGATGCAGTGCTGTATTGTCCCCAGGGCCTTGCTCCTCAGTCAGAATACCATGTCATCTCATTTGCTATTGTGTCATGCTCTCCATAGTTTTTCCATGGCATGGTGGGTCACACAACTGTGTCTTGCAGGGCCTACGTATGTACCTTGTTTTGTAGTTGTGACTCATCCTTTGTTTCAGGCTATGCACTGTAACCTACGTAGATTTGACTCATGTGACATATGTATACAGGTGTATGATTAATTTCTGTCTCTTCACCCTGCCCACAGCATCGTCGGGGGACACGGAGGGAGACATGGACACAGACGGCGCGGAGGGACCGAGCACCAGTGCCAGCGGTGACATCGGGGCTGGCACTTCGAGTGGGACTGAGGCGGAGGAGAGTGACCCCGGGGACCTGTCGACTGGCACAACAGAGTATGAAGCTGACGGGTCCGAGGATGATCTCTCCGAGTGGGCGGTGGCTGCACCACCATCTGACAGCAGCCCTACATCTGGCACCGCCCCCTCCATTGGCATCAGCCGCCTCCCACGTGCTCGTGTCCCTTCCCAACGTGCCTGGTCACCACTTGTCTCCTTCCTGCCCGGCACTGCACCCCCTGCCCCTGTCTCCACTGCTGCAGCCAATGCTGAGTCTGTGGACATCCAGCGGCAGTTGCAGATTGGTCAGACTGCGATCCTTAATATCCTCCATGGCCACAGCCAGGTCCTCAACAACATGGAGGCATACTTGGAGGGCATTCATTCATCGCAGGCTGACCAACGCAACTTGCTGAGGTCCATAGACTCCACACTGACTGCAGCAGTGGGTCTCCTGCAGCGCTCCGTCCCACCCCCTACCCCTGCTCCTTCCACAATTCCCACTCCCATGCCTGTCCCACATACACCCAGACGTAAGCATGCACCCACCACAACAGACACAGGCACCACACCAGCAGGGAAGGTCCGCCGCACACCTCCTGACACGCACACACAGGGTGCAGTAGGCACACCCACTGGGTCGGGGGGCAAACGTGTGACACGCAGCCAGAGTGGGAGTCCGCATTCCACCCAATCCACTCCCTCCAAATCCCCTCTCCTCAGCTCTCCTGGCCACATCTCCCCCAAAGACTCCTTCATGGCCGCTCTGTCCCTGAGCCCCACAGTGACGCCACCACGCAAGCGGTCAAGGAAGTCCTCGGTCAGGGTGGTTGAGTCCCCCCCCCTGTCCACACCCTCCCCCAGTGGCGCTGCGACCCATCCCTCTGACCCCCCCCCCTCCTTGGGGCCTGTGGGTCCTTCGGGTGCAGGGGAGTCCCTGGAGGACCTTGCTAAGGTGTGCAGCGAGATCCTGGCCTCCGCCTTTGGCCCTGCCCCACCCCCTGTGGTGGAGTCCTCCATCCCTGCACCCACAACGCCTACCCTTCACCCTCCTGTCCCTGCGGTGCCTGTTTCTTCCCCCCCACATGATGCCCTCACCCCTGTGGAAGACAACGGATTGTAACTGTGCAGGCAAGCTAGGGGACACGCATCCCACTGTGTCCCCCATCCAGCTGGGACTCCTGGACTGCCCTATGGCCTTTGTTAATCTTGGACTTACGTCATACTAGTTTTTTGGTCATGCTGAATAAAGCTATTTATTTTTTGCCCTTGTAACACTCCTGCATTGCTGGCATTGCTGTTGGTGGGGCTGCTATATGGTTGTGGGTGTTGGTCATGTGTTGGGTGTGTGGGAAATGTAGTAGTGTGCTGCTCATAGGGGGGGCCCTGGGATCTGTGTGCCATCACACGGTGTTAGCTAGCTTTCTCCATTCATGTAAGCAGTTGCTGCATGTTGCAATTGTCCCAAGGTGTATTCCTTCCTCTGTGTACCCTGACTTCTTCCCTGCAGGGTGTCCCCTGACTTTGGCACAGAGCTGTGTGTCCATTAGCTGGGTGTGTGACGTAGTCCTTCACCTTTGCACATGCATGCTGAGCGATGTCTCCACCTGCATCATTCGTGGCATCCTTGGTAGTCATTGTACTTGTGTATGTGGCCTATTGACATGACTTCATGTGTACATGTTTTCTTTTCTGCGCTATGCATGCGTGTACTCCCAGCCTCGCACACATGTGGTACATGTACTGCAGGGTCTTTGTGCACCTGACTGACATTTGTGGGCATGGTATCTGTGACTACTCCACCCTTTGCGTTCCATGGGCACTGCTGGGAGGACTCTGCACCCACCCCTCCTGTCTCTGGGCACTGCTGGGAGGACTCTGCACCCACCCCTCCTGTCTCAGGGCACTGCTGGGAGGACTCTGCACACACCCCTACTGTCTCAGGGCACTGCTGGGAGTGATAGGCACCCACCCCTACTGTCTCAGGGCACTGCTGGGAGTGATAGGCACCCACCTCTCCTGTCTCAGGGCACTGCTGGGAGTGATAGGCACCCACCCCTCCTGTCTCAGGGCACTGCTGGGAGGACTCTGCACCCACCCCTCCTGTCTCTGGGCACTGCTGGGAGGATTCTGCACACACCCCTCCTGTCTCTGGGCACTGCTGGGAGGACTCTGCACACACCCCTCCTGTCTCTGGGCACTGCTGGGAGGACTCTGCACACACCCCTCCTGTGTCTGGGCACTGCTGGGAGGACTCTGCACACACCCCTCCTGTCTCTGGGCACTGCTGGGAGGACTCTGCACCCACCCCTCCTGTCTCTGGGCACTGCTGGGAGTGATAGGCACCCACCCCTCCTGTCTCAGGGCACTGCTGGGAGGACTCTGCACCCACCCCTCCTGTCTCTGGGCACTGCTGGGAGGACTCTGCACACACCCTCCTGTCTCTGGGCACTGCTGGGAGGACTCTGCATACACCCCTCCTGTCTCTGGGCACTGCTGGGAGGACTCTGCACACACCCCTCCTGTGTCTGGGCACTGCTGGGAGGACTCTGCACACACCCCTACTGTCTCAGGGCACTGCTGGGAGTGATAGGCACCCACCCCTCCTGTCTCAGGGCACTGCTGGGAGTGATAGGCACCCACCCCTCCTGTCTCAGGGCACTGCTTGGAGTGATAGGCCCCCACCCCTCCTGTCTCAGGGCACTGCTGGGAGTGATAGGCCCCCACCCCTCCTGTCTCAGGGCACTGCTGGGAGGACTCTGCACCCACCCCTCCTGCCTCTGGGCACTGCTGCGAGGACTCTGCACACACCCCTCCTGTGTCTGGGCACTGCTGGGAGAACTCTGCACACACCCCTCCTGCCTCTGGGCACTGCTGGGAGGACTCTGCACCCACCCCTCCTGTCTCTGGGCACTGCTGGGAGTGATAGGCCCCCACCCCTACTGCCTCAGGGCACTGCTGGGAGTGATAGGCCCCCACCCCTCCTGTCTCAGGGCACTGCTGGGAGTGATAGGCACCCACCCCTACTGTCTCAGGGCACTGCTGGGAGTGATAGGCCCCCACCCCTCCTGTCTCAGGGCACTGCTGGGAGTGATAGGCCCCCACCCCTCCTGTCTCAGGGCACTGCTGGGAGTGATAGGCCCCCACCCCTCCTGTCTCAGGGCACTGCTGGGAGGACTCTGCACCCACCCCTCCTGCCTCTGGGCACTGCTGCGAGGACTCTGCACACACCCCTCCTGTGTCTGGGCACTGCTGGGAGGACTCTGCACACACCCCTTCTGCCTCTGGGCACTGCTGGGAGGACTCTGCACCCACCCCTCCTGTCTCTGGGCACTGCTGGGAGTGA
This sequence comes from Triturus cristatus, assembly GCF_964204655.1. NCBI lineage: Eukaryota > Metazoa > Chordata > Amphibia > Caudata > Salamandridae > Triturus > Triturus cristatus. The sequence continues at coordinate 893,281,142 of NC_140592.1, read as the reverse complement.
TAGGCCCCCACCCCTACTGTCTCAGGGCACTGCTGGGAGTGATAGGCCCCCACCCCTCCTGTCTCAGGGCACTGCTGGGAGTGATAGGCCCCCACCCCTCCTGTCTCAGGGCACTGCTGGGAGTGATAGGCCCCCACCCCTCCTGTCTCAGGGCACTGCTGGGAGTGATAGGCCCCCACCCCTCCTGTCTCAGGGCACTGCTGGGAGGACTCTGCACCCACCTCTCCAATTTCACAATATGTACGCTCATGACATACACGGATGTGGGTACGCTCCATGCATTCGAGGTAGGGGTACGTGTCTTACTTACACTGTTGGGGTGGGGGTACGCTCCATACGTACGCGGGTGTGGGTACGGGTCGTACTTACACTGTTGGGGTGGGGGTACGCTCCATACATACGCGGGTGGGGGTATGAGTCGTACTTACACTGTTGGGGTGGGGGTACGCTCCATACGTACGCGGGTGGGGGTACGGGTCGTACTTACACTGTTGGGGTGGGGGTACGCTCCATACGTACGCGGGTGTGGGTACGAGTCGTACTTACACTGTTGGGGTGGGCGTACGCTCCATACGTACGCGGGTGGGGGTACGGGTCGTACTTACACTGTTGGGGTGGGGGTACGCTCCATACGTACGCGGGTGGGGGTACGGGTCGTACTTACACTGTTGGGGTGGGGGTACGCTCCATACGTACGCGGGTGTGGGTACGGGTCGTACTTACACTGTTGGGGTGGGGGTACGCTCCATACGTACGTGGGTGGGGGTACGGGTCGTACTTACACTGTTGGGGTGGGGGTATGCTCCATATGTACGCGGGTGTGGGTACGGGTCGTACTTACACTGTTGGGGTGGGGGTACGCTCCATACGTACGCGGGTGTGGGTACGGGTCGTACTTACACTGTTGGGGTGGGGGTACGCTCCATACGTATGTGGGTGGGGGTACGGGTCGTACTTACACTGTTGGGGTGGGGGTACGCTCCATACGTACGCGGGTGTGGGTACGGGTCGTACTTACACTGTTGGGGTGGGGGTACGCTCTATACGTACGCGGGTGGGGGTACTGGTCGTACTTACACTGTTGGGGTGGGGGTACGCTCCATACGTACGCGGGTGTGGGTACGTGTCGTACTTACACTGTTGGGGTGGGGGTACGCTCCATGCATAAGGGGTGGGGGTAGGGTCCGTACATATCCGTCCCCACGCTATGTGATGCTTGTGCGGGCCGTACCCAGGCCTTTGCCACGTGGGTACGAGCCGTCCCGCCATTGTTGGGGTGACGTGGGTGTGGGCGTGGTAGGACTCGTACCCACGCTCTTCAGGCGTGGGTACGGGACGTACCTGTCTGGTTGTGTTGCCGGTTCGCGTCATGACGGACTTCCGTTGTGGCGGTCGCTGGCTTAGCTGGACACGCCCCCACCCCCTCGTAGTGACCAGGGCATGGGAGTCAGGTTTGTCCAGGGCATGTGTGCTGTGTGACTTTGTTGGGGGGTTTGTGGCCTGCCCTGGTCCTGCCACCCCCACCCCACCCCACTTTCCCCCCTCCCTTAGTTGTTCTGACCTTCTGCGGCGTCTGCGTCGGAACCTGTAGAGGAGGTCGACTGCTATGAGGGCCGGGATGACACGTAGGTTCGGGTCCATGTCTGTCCGTCGCGTACGGGTCCTCCTTGTTCGCGTCGTCCTGTCTGTCCGTCGCGTACTGGTCCTCCTTGATCGCGTCGTCCTGTCTGTCCGTCGCGTACTGGTACTCCTTGATCGCGTCGTCCAGTCTGTCCGTCGCGTACTGGTACTCCTTGTTCGCGTCGTCCTGTCTGTCCGTCGCGTACTGGTAGTCCTTGTTCGCGTCGTCCTGCTTTCCCGGCAGTTTTTGGCAGCCGGAAAATATTCACCGTGCGGGATGACGTCGGTGCGAATCGTAATTCCTGGTTCGTGAATGGCAGGCTGCGAGCGTCCCGACGTCAGGTCGGCTCTTTCCCGGATCGCATTTGTAGGTTTATTTTGTTCGGTTGGGGTTTTTTACGATTCGTACGGAAATGTGTTCCCGTGCGAATCGTAATTCCATGTTTGTAAATTTTGACGACCGGGTACGCGTCGGACGGAGAATATGCTCCGTCCGACGGTTCGTACCCGGTTTTTACAGGATCGTGATCGGCACCTAAGTGATTTGCCCAGAATCACAGGATGTGGAGTTGACCCCGAGGCTCGAACCTTGGTTTTCCAGCTCCAAAGTCAGCAGTGTAGCCGTGGGACCACATCCTCTCCCCTTTTTCTGTGATCTACATCCTCGTACCATGTGTACAGGTGAATGTGCGCTGTCTACCATTGGATTTGTATAGGAGGCATAATCATCCAGTACAATATCCTATGCGTCATCAACATCAGAAGTTTCCTACGCATTGGAAGTGTGCTGTATACGGCGGCCCAAAGGCAATGTGTTGTTTTTATGAGGAATTAACATATGACATTATCTCTTTTTTGCACTGTTTTCAAGTAAGCATGAGTTTTTTCACACAAAATCCCATCTGGCTATCTTAGTAGATCAGGCTTTTCATCAAAACCTATGGGTGTCCGTGCTGATCCGTCACATAATGCCCTCTTTGTGTGTAGCATCAGAGCTCTGTGACAAGTAGGGGTTTCCAGCACAAAACACCTTTTATATGGATAGTAAATAGCATGCATATATTTTCCCCATTCATCAGTAAATCTGGGCTCCAGTGTTAAGTGAAAGCAGCTTCTTGGACAGATGGGCAAAAAGCTGCAGTGAGTACCCACAAGATTTTACAGAAAACACTCATTATTTACCAATCTACTGACTTAATATTCTGCATCCAAACTCTTGGCCAGGATCCCCCCTTAAGAGGGAGTGCCCTCCATAAGGCTATCCTCCAGGCCATCATTAGTTCTAGAATGAGCTAATAATCCATCTTCTGTGTATCTCTTCACTCTTCCATCCTACCTTGACTTTGTCTTCAGTTCCACAATAGAACTAAAAATGCTATGAAGTGTTTGTGGCAATGTGCTAACAAATAAACTAACCTAACACGACGCAGCACACAAGACAACAAAACACAACACAACATAACATCCATGCAGAATGAGAGGTTGAAAAGCATGAAAACACTTTGCAGGATAATGACTCTACTTCAACTGGGAAGATGAGTTTACGTTTTTGCTTCTCACTGGACTGTTTGGCAGTGATGGATTGAGCTTTACAGGCAGCAGATTCATGCTCTGAAAATGAACAGTTTTCCAGTCTAGAGTTTTAAGAAGCTGGCAGAAATATCGTCCACTAGTCTACTACTACCGGGACAACGGGAATTAACATTCTTTGTTCAACTGTATGAATGCTTAATGATTCCTGGTTACAGTTTAGATGACCCACTTCAATGCCCGCGCAGTAAAATCCCCTGGCTTGAATATGCTAGTCTGTAGAAAATGCATTTTTTGTCAAAAGTAAATCAATTTCAAAAACACTTTTTTGTGAGCGATTTTTTTAAATGTAATCCAATCATTTGGAAACTGTGCCAAAATACATTGCTATTCCTATTAAACAAATGTGTGTGTGTGTGTGTGTGTGTGGTTTGTCTTGACCTTAGTGTGCAGCGATGCAACCCCGTGGGGGAAATGTTCATGTGTGAACCAGAGCAGTGGTGCCTGTTTACACAGATCGGACACGCACATTGTGCAACCGAGGCTTTAAGTGGGATAAAAAACACAACAGGAGGGCATGGACAGTCCAAAATAGGTGTGGCTTAAGAAGCATAACTAAAAGGCTTTGCAGGAGGCATTGCCTGTGTAACTAAGGGTGCGGTACCATTTAAGGAATTAATGCGGGCCACAGGCGAGAATTATTTTGAATGCCCCAGTTTGGAATAACTTTGAATTTTATTATCTATTTTATTGGTAATTCAAGTCCTGTGATACCAAATAATGTTGAACTTTACATTGAGGGTCGAGATTTAGAAACACACAGAAGTGAGCTACAGCAAAAGTTCACTCTCCAGGGGCCCTTGGAAGGTGGGGGCCCTGGGCAATTGTCCACTCTACCTATTCCTTAATAGGCCTCTGTAATGGCATGGTGCCTGTCAAATTGACTAATAGGGTTTTATTGGGCAAAGAATATCCGATATCCATACACAACAACTTATTTCCCGAACAGTTTTTATGATACTGATATTGTGGGCCATATTGTAATAAAACACGTGTTAAAGTAAATTTAAAAGTAGCCTGACTGCTTGCTATTGTTGAGAGATTGGAAAGTAAGGCTTTAAAAGAGGATAACTTATGTTTTTTATTCGGGATGGAATAGTATCCTAGACCCTAGGCACCAATGGTAAGGAATAGTATCTTTAATGATACCGTGTAATAACCACCTCCTGCCGCATAATCCAGAGGCAAGACCTCTCAATAGCTGTCTGCCTTCTCATCATTATCTACAAACATTCAGAGCGCCTAGAAACATCACAATCCATGTACTGAATGCACTAATAATTAGGGCAATTCACTGAGGTGGGCGTGATAGCAATACCCCTCCAACATTTGTTGCCCTCTAGATTTGCCATTTAATTCCGAATTCATCAAAATAAGTTGGTGGTAAAATAATGGCAAAGCAAACAACACAGTAGCATTCATCTGTAGCCTTACAATGACTAATCCTGGATGGCAAAATTACTGCTCCATCTTGGCCAAATTGTGGATCATGGAAAAATCATGTATTCCCTATGCCTGTTTCTGTTTGTCTGCCTTTGTGTGAGAACTTTGAAACAGACTCAGTACAGGAAATTCGTACCCAAGACCGAATTTAAGAGCAGGCCCTTCTCATGGTTTTCATTCATTCATACGTGGGTTTATTTCACCTTTATTGCTGAAAGAGCATAGTTGACAGGATGACCAGCTTGTGCACCTCTGTCCCTGATGGAGATCTCAATGCACTGTTTAGTTTCAAGTTCTGCCCTTGCTGTCGCATTATGATTACTTTAGAGATGTGTTAAAATATGAACTGATAATACACCAAGGAGGGGTTTAGAATGCTTCTCAAAGATTCTTAAAGTCACAAAGCTGCACGTTGGGAGAGTGTGGGGTTGATGAAAGCATATGACCACTGTTCATAGAGCCATTCACACACTCCACAATCTCAGGTAATTGGCACACATCATGCCTTACTTGAGCAAAGGTATATGCACTATCATCCTTTGGCTCAGGCACAAACTCTGCTTTTCCAGGGTCCGAGTGTGCCTGCTGTATTCCAAGTATCAAGGAATACTTGGTACCACACAGATCCATGAGTGTACATCAATTCACAGGGCCCAGGTACTTGCCCTATGCTCGAAGGGCCCAGAGTAAGCACTGTGCTCACACGACCAAAACACATTAATTATTACACAATACAACACACAACCTGTACCTTAGAGAAGTTCTGCTCACTTAATGCCACTCTGCTCCAAGCTTCAAACCCATATCTTAAGAATTAATTGGAGACAAATCCTAAATTGATATTTGCTCTAGCCTCTCCGCTCATAAAAAACATAGGGGGATATTCTCAAGAACGTGTGATAATTATCGCAAAATTAGCTTAATGCAACTTTGCAGTCTATCGCGGGAAAATAACACGGTGTTAACGTTGTATTCTCATCCCGGTGGCACCATGCGATAGTCTCACGATAACGTGCCAAATGACCGCGTTAAAATTAACGCGACGCAGAAAAAATGTGAAACACGAACGTGAAAAAAGTTGTTATGTGGCCAACAGCGATAAAAAAATCAGTGCTAACCAGCGACAGACCTGCAATTCCCAAACATCATGCAGGAAAATGCACTATAAAAGCACAGAAAAACACAAACAAAACAATTAAAACTGCGCAGCACCATGGAGGAAGCCCGAGCAAGTACAGAGGACGATCAGAACCCCAAAAGCCCCAGGAGGACCAGCCTGGGACCTCGGGGTCACGGAAGGGCAAGGAGAAGAAGATGAGGAAGACAAGGTTCAGTCCGCAGGAAAACAGGATCATCATCACAGAGGAGATAGAACACCACCAACAACTGTTCGTCACTCCCAACGTGTCATTGGCAAATAAAAATGCAATATGGCAGGCCATCCTGGACAAGGTGAATGCAGTCAGAGTGAGGAGGAGGACAATTGGAGAGATAAAGAGGCGCTGGAATGATGCGAAGAGCAAATCCAATAAAAAACTCGCTGACAACCATCAGGCAGCAATGCAGACTGGAGGTGGCAGTCCAGCGGAACACCAGGAGCTGGATGAGATGAAGAAAATGGTGTCCACAATCATCAGTGGGGAGACGGTGGCAGATTTGGGGGTCCGGACACTGCTCGACATGACCTGCAACAGCACCAGGGTGAGTACCGAACAGGGACTGGGAGGATGGGGGGAGATGGGCACAATGGCACACATGCACAATTAAGTAGAGCACACTGCACACCCACAATGACTCTGGATCATGTCCCTGATCCCCTTGGCACACTGCAGCACACATACAAACAGTAAGTAGGCCCCCGTCCACTATGGGCACAATGGGGTCCCACCCCACACAGCACCAACTCACAACCAACCCATGCACACGTGTTAAAACAAGCAAAGCTGCCTGTCTGTGACCTACACTGACAATGCAAGTGACACTGCATGACGAATAGCATGGCTGCAGTCCAATTATCATGACATGGTGCATGCCACGACACTGAGGTGGCTGACTGTGGAACACATCCGTAAAGGAGCAGGTCACACTCTGACACATCCACGTGCACAAACAACCCCTGACGTCAACAACACATCTGCGGATAAAGCATGCCCAAGAGTCCAAAATCCGAACTAGAGCCAAAATTAGCCAAGTCTGCAACATCTCAGCACTGTAGAAGCACAGAAGTCAAAGGCACACCACCTCAAAGAGATAAGGGATGCCAAACACACACATTGCAATAACAGCACATCATCATTGACAACAATGTGGTACAAAGTGCAACACTTTCACTACAGAACAGAGGACACAACTGGTTCCGCTTGTGCGTAGAAACTGGCCAATCGCATTTTGCATAGCAGGAAACTGTGAGATGATAATGTACGTGTACAACCTCACATCCGTGATGTCGTTTAAATGTCCACTGTCCCGCATCAAATAGTCAGCTCCTCCCAAACAGTCACAATGTACATTTTCTTGCAGTCTATATGTAAACTTGAACAATGTGTCAACATACATGTCAACATAATGTTAAAATGCATCTCCCCTTCACATTGCAGAGGGACAATCAACACCTCCTGCAGAGCAGACCAGACAGCTCATCAGTGATGATGAAGAGGACCTCCACACCTTTGACACCGACGCCCTACAACAGCTCATGGACAGCTATGGCAACCCACCTCCAGGAGCAGGGCAGCCCAGCTGCATCGAGGAGACCCCACCCCCTGCACAGACCACACAGCAGGAAGCACCCACAATCACGGCTGGCTCCCAGCACCTCACCGAAGAACCCATCGCATTCCAAGACCAGGTGTTAGACTGCCAGAAGGGGCTGGCTGAACCGGTGCGGGTGGGGTTCGCCCTCATGGCAGCCAAACTAGATGACATACGTGGGTGTCTAAGTCCTATCAGGGACCACTTACACTCCCTAACGGGCACCCATAGTTCGCACCATGATGTCCAACAATCCATGCACGACATCGCTGGAGTCATGACTCTGGGAAGAGAACAACTATCTAGTCAGAGTGGCCTCAGCGATGTCAGCCAAGAGTTGGCACAGATGCTGAGTACAATGGAGAACATGGAGTGGATGCTTGAGGAAAGAATGGCTGCCACGGATGCACACAGGCGGAAAGTTGTTGGGATCTTCCATGCCCTGCAGATCCTCATCATCGCATTGCTGCCACTAAGGCAGTCGCTGATGAATGCTGCTGCTACTTCTACACACACATCGCCGGCCCTGATGTGTCAGTGGCAGACAGTGCTGCTGACCAAACATCCGCACCCACATGTCAGACAGATGACATAGAGGACGAAGATGGGGTGACTCCACCTTTGTTGTTAGAAGGAGCCAGTAGCATTCATCTCCACCATATGCCCTGTTTCAGCTTGGTTCTGCCCTCTGCATCATGCCCTGTAACAACACCTCCCACTGTCCCCCGAAACACTCTGTGACACTCACCTTGGACCTCAACATGGACTGACATATTTTGTTTGCTTACCAATGACGCAGCAATCAGACTGTGGACTGTACTCTTTCTCTTCCGATGTACTTGTCAATCCCTAAATGATGCTGGCTGGCCCTCCACTGGGCTACAATGTAATGTGGGGTTTGCATGGCCATGTACTGCTCCAGCTCCAACACTGCACCGAATGTGAATAAATCATAAAATTCACACAGATGTGTCATGTCCATAATCGATCAAGTATGAAAGTATGGATGATTGTAAGGACTTTGATCGCCCAAAAAGGTACACCCTGGGAAATGAAAGCAAAGCGCCTGTTTGAACTTTACACACATAGGCAGTGAGATGACTGGGAATGTGTGTACTAGCTGTGGCCTCATTGCTCTGAAACAACAATTGCGCAATTGCTCAACTTTGCCCCAAGCAATGTTAGAAATAGGGCTGGGTATGAAATGTCAAAGTCGTTGGCAAACCTAAAGTAGTGTCCCCCATCACATTTGACAACAGAACACCTCTTAGCATACCTACTCACACTCAACTGGGTGGACACAGCCTGTAGTGATGGATCACCTTGATCCACATGTCAAGGAGTTGGATACCATACTCACATTGCTGAAGACACGCAAGAGCACAGGTCTACCAGCAACTATCCCAACCACAATGTCTGGCTCACAGATTTGGAGCTGGCAATAGGGACTCACCCCTAAGTGAAATGCGTCAGTCAGTCCCTCCCTGTTTATGTACAATGCTCATTGAGGCACACGATTTGTCATTCTAACCAATACTCATCACAGTTGAACACTAGTGAAGTTGCGTAGACTTTATTAGCATGTGCGTGTCAGTACGGGCTAGACAAGGGCAACACCATGCAGACCAATGCATCAGACACTAACAGGCAGCATTCGGTCACGATACAGTTTCACGTGACAGACTTCGTGTATGTGCCCGGGATGTTTTGTCATTGCATTGGTGTCTCTCGTAGAACCGGCAATCTTCTGACCTGCGGCAGATGATATGCCACAGCTCGGACCAATGAGTCATATGTGTGTGCAACGTTTGGACGTATGGGTTGTTGTGTACATAAGTGTCAAGGGCATTCCATGCAAGAGTACCTCGAGCAAGGACTTCTGTGTGTGGTGTCTGGATACGTTGGTCTTTCATTAGCACTGTGCTGAGTGTGGGAGTCGTCATCATCTGCTATGGTATCTCTATCAGGGGGTGCCTGCCACATGCAAGACCAAGGTCGGAGGTGCAGATGTCTTTCCGCCTTATGAATTGAGACAAAGGAGCTTTCATTCCTAATGTTAGTCTGACTACTGCTTGCATTCTGGAAATGTGATGTGGCTTTTGCGCTGCAATTGAGGCTAGGCCTTAGGCTTATGTTGCACCAATAGCGATACACACACAACAGTTGGCATGTATGAGCCAAGAACCTGAACGTCCTTGCGCTTCTTGTACAATCCCTTCGTGCGCGGCCGTCCTCTGGGTGCATGCACCTTTGCAACATTGTCGATTGCAGGCCATGTGGAAAAGACACTGCAACAGAGACACACGCATCAGTTGGTTTCCTGTCCTGCCCAGAAATGAACCACACCCAGAGCCCAAGGATAATTATTCACACCCGTACGCTGGCCTGGCGTACGCTGACCAAGCCCACTCGGCTTACGTATAAAGGGGGGGGACGATGACGCTACGTGTCACAGTTCTTCCCCACTGCTGGAGGTGACATAGCTGCGTCCCCCTGGCATATCACGAGATTCAATCAGAAAGGGTCAATGACTTGCATTCCACAGAGTTGGTGGCACTGGATACACTGCGGCAGGCACAGGCCTACCGCCACGGGACGGTGACTTTCGGTGCACTGAGGTAGGTGCACCTTAGTGCTGAGCGGGTGTGCAGCCGGTGATGAGGCGCCATCCTGGCAGTCTGGACTAGTAAGGATTTGTATGAGCCATGTGTTGAAAGGATGATTCCTTGAGGTGAAGAAGGACGCTGAAGCTTGAAGTAGTTGAGGCTTGAGTTTATTTCTAGTAGTAGGTATAAACAACTCATCCACCCAACTGTCAGTAAGATAATGATCTCACTGCCCACTAACATTCCACAGCTGGCTTAGTCCTGACATTCCAGAACACCAGGCAACATCAGACTGAAGTACATAGACATATGTAATTACATGAAAAGAAAGCCATTACAACATATCTCCCTCCTTTACACCTATACAGAAAATACATAACAATAAACACAATAACATCATGTGGCAATAATCAAGTGACATAGTCCTTCAAATGAGAGGGAAGACAAGAATTTCTCTTGGGCCTTATATAGACCTCCGGAGCTCCTTCCCCTTCCGTCACAGTGTGAGGAAAGCTTGATGTTACATCAGTATTGCATATAGCAACACGACCTAGATTCCATACCCTGTGATCACTAGTTCTTATAGCATTCTTGAACACCTTAACCACCTTTAACGGTTTGGTGAATTTAGATCCAGACACAGCAAAGCCTGGTCTTTTTATCCGAACCCAATCACCCACCTTAACCTTTGTGGACTTAACAGCATGACGAACATCATAGTTTTCTTTACTCTTAGAGCATTTCAAATCTTCCTGTTCCTGCCATGATGTAGAGTCAACCTCACGAGATCTGCCAGAAAGAAATTTGTTTACCCATGGTGGATCTAAAAAAGTAACAGGGTCCCTTCCACGAAATAAAAGAAAAGGAGACTTCCCTGTAGTGGTATGTGGAGTAAATCGATACACACACACTCTTTTCAAAACCTCCTCCTGCCAATTAAGATCATTGGATTTTGCTAAAGACACCGTTTCCTTCAAGACTCTGTTGAATCTTTCCACTGTACCATTGGATTCTGGGTGATACAAAGAACATTTCTTGTGAATAATGCCACAATCACCAAGAAAAGTCTCCATCTCTCTCGACACAAGTTGCACACCATTGTCTGTAAGTAAGGTCTCGGGAATTCCTTCCCTGGCAATAATGTCTTTTAAACATTGAATAACCGTGTTAGAATTAATATTCCTCACAAAAAATACTTCTGGCCACCTTGAAAACAAATCCATGACTACTACAACAAACGTGTCAGAACCATCTCCATGAATGGGCCCTAAAATATCAAGAGCAGTATCCTTCCAGGGACCACATGGACGAACTCTCTTTTCCATGGGCTGTGTCCTGGTTTTCAAAATCTTTTCACTGAGAGCACATTGGACACATTCTCTGACTAAATGTTCAATCTGTGTGTCCAAACCTGGCCACCAATAGCTAGCACGCACTCTCTCCTTAGTTTTAGAAATACCTAAGTGTGCCTCATGCGCCAAATCCAAGACCTCTTTCCTTAAAGAGGCTGGGGGTACCAATTTGTGACCTCTCAACAACAATCCCTCACAACTTGACAGTTGATCTTTAACCAACCAGAAATCTCTCACTGAGTCACTGCCTTGATCCTTATGGTGCCATCCCTCACAGATCAATTTGGAGACTTCTTGAATAGTATCATCACACTTACAAGCATCTAACCACCTCTCACGAGAAATCACCTTATAATCCACTCCACAGACAAAGTCCTGAGGAAGATTAAAAGATGGATCTGAATTCTGATCCAACTTGTCTTGTTGCTCGTCAGGAACTAACCTTGAAAGAGTATCAGCAACAACATTCTCTGACCCCGGAACATGTTTGACAATGAAATTAAACCCTTGTAATCCAACCACCCATTTTGAGATTCTGGGAGATATAGAGTCAATTCCTTTTTTAGTTAGTACCTCACAAAGAGGCTTGTGATCCGTTCTTATAACAAATGAAGTGCCCCACAAAAACTTTTTTAATTTCTTAATAGCCCAGTGTACCGCAAGGGCTTCACGTTCAATCACAGAATAGCGGCATTCGGCCCCTTTCAAACACCTAGATATGAACATGATGGTATTCTCAGGCAGGACACCCCCTTGATACAAGACTGCACCAATACCTTTAAGGCTTGCATCTGTAGATATAATAGAGCTCTTGCTGGGGTCAAAATTCTTTAAGTTAGGAGCATTCTGTAATTTCATTTTTATGTCATTAAATTCTCTATCACACAAACTATTCCAACTAAATTTCTCCCCTTTCCTTAACAAGTTTCTCATGTTGAACGTGACCTCAGCAAAATTCTTTATGAATTTATTATAGTATTCAGCCATACCTAAAAATCTCATGAGTTCCTCCTTGGAAGAAGGAACAACAAGGTGTTTAATGGTGTTTACTAGATCAGCTTTTGGAACTACCCCTTCCGCACTTATAGTATGGCCCAGATAGTCAATTTTGCTGAGACCAAACCTACACTTTTCCTTCTTTACAGTCAAATTGTGAGAGGTAAGTTTGTCCAACACTTGCCTAACCCTTCTTTCATGCTCAGCAACAGTAGATCCATATACCAAAATGTCGTCTTGGTACACACAAACCCCAGGGATGTTAACTAAGACCTTTTCCATGACACGTTGAAAAACTGAGGCAGCAGACACCAGCCCAAATGGGAGTCTAATAAATCTAAATGTCCCAAACGGAGTGATAAAGGCGGTTAGATCTCTGGAGGACTCATCAAGTAAGATTTGATGGTACGCTGATGTTAGATCAATGGTACTAAATATCTTTGCTCCACCCACCATACTCAACAGCTCAGATATGTTAGGTAAAGGATATTTATCTACCTGAACACATTTATTGAGTTGTCTGAGGTCAACACAGAGCCTCAAAGAATTGTCCGGTTTTCTTGCGGCCACCACCGGAGCAAGCCAAGATGTTCCCTCAACCTCCTCAATTATACCCTGGGACTTCAGTTTATTTAATTCCTTAAGCATGTCTTCCTTGACAGTGAAAGGAACATTCCTGACTTTACAGGAAACAGGAGCAGAGCCAGGAAAAAGTTTAATCTTATGACAGTAACCCTTAAGGCAGCCTAGTTTGTCACCAAAAACCAGTGGATATTGACTTATCAAAAGAGTTTGTAGTGAAGCACTGTCCACCACAGACTCAACACTTTTCCTTTCTTTGAGAATGATAGGAGGACTGCTGTTGGGGTCTAACATGACGCCAAGATCTTTTTGGTGCCACCAGCTGATGATGCTATCACCTTTTTTTGAAACATAAACTTTCCCACTAGCAAAACGTTCACCGTATTCGATTAGACCATTAAAGTAACCCCTTAACTCAATGGGATCGCCTCCATATGCAGTTGGACGAATGTCTGGTTTCATTAGTTTAACTTTCTTGCACAAATTATCTTCAAAAAATTTGCTAGAAATGATAGTAATCTTGGCTCCTGAGTCAAACAAAACCTTAGTTCTGTGACCCTCCACCAAAATGAAATCAAGAGGTCCCTCAGCCCCAACTTGGACCACAATTTGTCCACACTCAAAATCATGTTGATCCGATGTGTTGCCATCAGAGACCTTGCTAACTTTCTTCTTTAAATTTTTGAATCTACAGGCACTCACAAAATGACCCTTCTTCTTACAATGAGAACATGTCACATTTAGTGCAGGACACGACTTATCATTTGCCCAATGTGAAGTGCTATTGCATCTGTAACACTTCCCACCCTTATTAGGATTCTCACTGGGTTTATTTGTACTCATTTCTTTAAGTCGTGTCTTTACGTGAGAGTCACCCTTGTCTGTTTCTTTCCTTGACGCCGAATGTGTGTTAACCACTGACACCTCTTTGTTAAGATCCTTCTTGATCACCTTTACACATTGTAGAGAATGTTCTATTCTCTTAGCGACTACAAGAACTTCATCCAAAGAAGGTTCATCTTTCATCCAGAGTTCATCACGTACTTTCTCAGATACGCAACCAAGCATAAACTGGTCTCGTATCCTTTCATCCGTTAGAGCGTCAAACTTACAACTGGAAGCTAAGCGTCTAAGTTCTGTTATATAATTTTCTATGTTTTCTTCCTCTTTTTGCATACGCTTGCCAAAATGATATCTTTCTAAGATAGTGCTGACTTTTGGCAAGTAATGAGCATCAAGTTTATAAATACATTGCTCATACTCATTAAGACCAGAACTAGAACTACTAGGGACATCAGGTAAATGGTCAAAGACATCTTGACCTTCAGACCCAAGACAATGCATTAATAAAGCTGTCTTCCTCTCCACACTTAAAGAGGTACCACAGACACGAGCATAGCGCTCGAAAACCTTCTTCCACTTGGACCATTTAATGGGAGGGTCACCCGGAGATTGCAGAAAAAACGGGGCTGCAGTGACGTTTTGCATGTTACAAAAAAAACGTTGAAGAGAAGTGCAAAAATTAAACAAACCTTATAAAACTAGTAGAGGTAATTAAACTAGTACTAAATAACAGACATACTGCACAAACTACCTAAGGAAATTGTGTTGATTGAGCTGTGCGTATCAGCGCCGTTAAACTATAGACAGATGACACACCAAACATTAAGATGAAGGCTGTGTGTGTCAGCGCTGTTAAGTAAAGACAATTGACACGTTAAAAGTTGAGAAGAAGGTGCTGTGCGTGTCAGCGCAGCTGTTAAACTATGAATAGATGACACACCAGACGTTGAGCTGAAGGCTGTGGATGACGGCGTTAGGCTGTGCGTGTCAGCGCTGTTAAAATAAGGACCATTGACACGCCAGAATGAAAGCAATGGATGACAAAGTTAAGCTGTGCGTGTCAGCGCCGTTAAAATAAAGACAAATGACACGCTAATAGTTTAGATGAAGGTGCTGTGCGTGTCAGCGCAGTAAAATGAATATGAACACCTCATGGGAGTTCGTGAGTATGTCCGCGTTATGTGCGTTCAGGAATAAAGTTAAGAACATTCAGCGTTGACTCTCCTTTGAAAAAAAAACTACGTGAAATGTTCGTGACGATGGTTGCTAAGCAACGGCCTCCTTGCGTTTCAGCGAATAGGATTTTGTTAATCCATCTAGCAGCCAATCAGGATTCAGCTTCATCAGCAACCAATCCAGGAGAAGTAGAGAAAGTTGTGTACTACGCGTTTCATTGCGTTCCAGATAATGACGAGAGGCATATCGAACTTCAAGATGTCATGGCAACTTTATGCTGATAACGACAAGAGCGCGTGTAGCAGCGCGAGGGCTAACGTAAGTTGATTGATTTCGCCCAAATGCCAAAGTTAATGCCAAAGTTAATGTGCAGTGTAGGCCTGAGCCAGCAGGCAGCGCGGGCCTACCACCTTGGGGTGTTGCCTCGCGGTTCACAGAGTTAGTGCCACCTATAGAGCTGAGCAGGTATGCAGCCTGCGATGATGCCATGTGCACTTATATGATCTCTGCCATTGCGAAATCAAGACCCAGAATCATGTGTGTGAACTGGTGGCCCGCGGGGTGGGGCTGCATGATGTGGAGGCTGCCAAGGTCACGGGGCCCGGGCTTGGAGCTTTCACCGGCACATGGTGGGCCCTCTTGGAGACACGCTGGCAACAGAAGGTGAGCAGTGAGGCCAGGGTGCGCAGGTGCGTGCAAACACTGCTGAGCAGTGGGAGGGGCTGGGGTGCAGCAGCCTGTGTGTGCAGGGGCAGCCAAGCAATGATGGCATGAGCAATGATATGAACTCTGCCATTCATAAATCTGGACTCTGTTTCAGATGAGGGACCTGGTGGACTGCAGTGTATACCGGCACGTGGTTAGAGACACACCGGTGGCATCAGGTGAGCAGTGAGGCCTGGTTCCGCAGTGTCCGCACTCTCTCTCCCTCTCTTCCTTTCACTGTCTCTCTTTCTTCCTCTGTTTCTCTCTCTCTCTCCTTCTCCCACTCTGCCCCTTTCTCTCTCTTTCCCTCTCTTCCTCTCTCTTTCTCTCTCTCTTTCTCTCTCTCACTCTCTCTCTCTCTTCTCTCTCTCTCCCTCTCTCTCTCTCTCTCTCTCTCTCTCTCTCTCTCTCTCTCTTTCACTCTCTCTCTGTCCTTTTATGAGCGCACGAAACACCTTCTTATCTTGGATTTTGTTTTGCAGGCTGTGACTTACAGATTGTCCAGAGAAGACCCGCCATGACTCTTCCAAATAGTTGTTTTGAGTTTAATTTGAATAAAATATTTTGTTTGGAAATTCCAAGATGAATGAATGATTCTCCTTTTTCTGACCACACATCAATGTTAATTGTTGTAATTGTGCGACACCAGGCAAATTGTTTTGTTCATGATTTCGTAAAGTTTGTTAAACATATCTTTGTCCGGGGGGGTGCCCGGGGTAGGGCCACGGAGGGGGGGGGGGCTGGATGGGTAGTGGGTCTGGGTGTGGTGGCGGTGGGTGTTGTAGCCTTCTTGGGGCTCCGAGCTGCATGATCAGTAGCTCAATGGCATCTGTTGTTCTTCAGGTGTGGCTCTGGGCTTGGCTGGGCTAGCTTTTATGGTGCAGGTTGTCGTCCAACTTAACACCAGGTGAGAGATGGTAAGATGCTAAATCCCTGCTGCTAACGCGCCTTATCGCCTGTTTTGGGATCTTATCGCCGATCTGGCTGGTCGTTGAGAATATTGCAAAGTGGTGTTATTGTGGCTTTTTGCACAGGAACGTCTACTCTGCATCTCATTAGCGTTAGTTGCCGGTGTCATCCGTGGCGATGTTTCTTACGGCTGCTATCGCAGGACAACTTACGATATCGGGTGTTAGCCCCAGTTTGTGAATAGGGCAACAATTCTATCGCCACTTTGGCTGCGATATAGTGCCTCTTACTCGGCGATAAGTCCTTGACAATATGCCCCATAGAGTACACACCCCGTTCAATAACCTTGTGCTGTGCACACTTCAAAGAGCACAGCTTAGATGACTGGCTGCCCACAGTCCTGCCCCCCTTACCTCAGGTATGAAGAATTAGTGGCCACACATAACTTGCAGTGCAACCTGCCAACAGCAACCCCGGTGAAACGTGAAGGTTCCTCTCTGCTCTGAAATGTACAAGAGTATGAGGGGAAGGAATAGGACAATGTGGGCAGTTGCACAAGATCATCAGAACTGGGAGCGAATGTCAAGAATGCTTTTCAGGGTGAAAGAAGGATAACTCCACAGCCCTCTTGGCTGTCTCCCACACCTTCCAACGGATGTATGACGTTACAACGCACACTTTTACAACGCATGCACTTACAACGCATTTTTTACAACGCATAATCCATTACAACGCATGACATTACAACGCATGACACTACAACGCATTTTTAAAAAATACCTTTACAACGCATTTCCATTACAACGCATACCATTACAACGCATAATATTAAATTACATTTAAGGTAAGTATTAGATAGTATAGGGGTAAAAGTTACTTTTCTAACTCCAGGGGGTGCAACAGTAGGGTAAGTGTTGGATAGTATAGGGGTAAAAATTACTATTCTAACTCCAGGGGGTGCATCAGTGGGGTAAGTGTTGGATAGTATAGGTGTAAAAATTACTATTCTAACTCCAGGGGGTGCATCAGTAGGGTAAGTGTTGGATAGTATAGGGGTAAAAATTACTATTCTAACTCCAGGGGGTGCAACAGTAGGGTAAGTGTTGGATAGTATAGGGGTAAAAATTACTATTCTAACTCCAGGGGTGCAACAGTAGGGTAAGTGTTGGATAGTATAGGGGTAAACATTACTATTCTAACTCCAGGGGGTGCAACAGTAGGGTAAGTGTTGGATAGTATAGGGGTAAAAATTACTATTCTAGCTCCAGGGGGTGCATCAGTAGGGTAAGTGTTGGATAGTATAGGGGTAAAAATTACTATTCTAACTCCAGGGGGTGCAACAGTAGGGTAAGTGTTGGATAGTATAGGGGTAAAAATTACTATTCTAACTCCAGGGGGTGCAACAGTAGGGTAAGTGTTGGATAGTATAGGGGTAAAAATTACTATTCTAACTCCAGGGGGTGCATCAGTAGGGTAAGTGTTGGATAGTATAGGGGTAAAAATTACTATTCTAACTCCAGGGGGTGCAACAGTAGGGTAAGTGTTGGATAGTGTAGTGTAATATTATGCGTTGTAATGGTATGCGTTGTAATGGTAGTATGCGTTGTAATGGAATGCGTTGTAAAGGTAGTTTTTAAAAATGCGTTGTAGTGTCATGCGTTGTAATGTCATGCGTTGTAATGGATTATGCGTTGTAAAAAATGCGTTGTAAAGGTAGTGCGTTGTAAAAGTTGCGTTGTAAAGGTTGTTCCCCCCCTCCAACAGGCACACCTTGTCATATGCTCATGTTGCATTTTTGACTACCTGGCTTCATCTAAGAGTTTCCCCTTGCTACATGAGAACAGGAAACGTCAAAAGGCCAAACATATACTAGCATCCTGCTGCTTCATCTCTTTACAAAAAAGACATCAGTGTGACCACTGCCTTTCTTCTCCATGGCATCACTTTTGCCCATACCAAATCAAGATTTCTCTCTCTCATTATTGACAATGTCTAATCTCTATTTTGTTTGTGCAGGATGGAATCCAAAAGGAAATGTTACCATAGTCTAAGTATAGAGCTGGCCGTGGCAGAGGTGACAGTGTAACTGTAGGTTTCTTTGACGAAGAGAAGATATAGGTTGCATACGGTTATTTTGTCAGTATACCCTTTATCATTGGCTGTGGTAGACCTGCAGTTTTGGGAAGGAAGAACAGAGATATTTATTCTCCTTGTGATTATCAGGGGTAGTTGCCAAACGTGATTTGGGTAATTTGTTTGGACTTATCTGTGTGGTGGTACAGTTGAGTTGGAAACTATATAAACTAAGAATTTAGGAGAACGAATGGATTTAGTCTTTGCTGGCCAGAAGATAAAATGCTCTCTCCTCATGTCTGATTAGGGATCTGGGCTTAACTGGGTTGAGCTTGGACAATCTCACTTTGGTCATTGTTGTGTGAGCATTCTTTGCAATTAGTGAAGCCGGGACCACATTTGACTTACAGCAGCGCTGCTAAAGAAAGAAGTGACTGTGCATTGTGGCAGTGGGTTGCATTTGCATGATACAGTCTTCAGAGTATTGATGCATTTTATTTAATTCATGGCTACTATGGTGCTGAATTTTAGGGTCAAATATATTGCTGTTCTGAGAATCAATGGTTTATCGTGTATTTATTTATTTTTCTATCTGTTTAAATGTTATATATCACAAATTAAATTGTCTTAAGGTACTGTTGAACCTAAAATAATAAACCAAACTAAGGTGTGACTTATGAATATACAGAAACATACTGACTGGAAGCCTACCCAAATCTTTGTTGGATATGTTTAAATTCATAGAGCAATTACGTTTTGGGATGTCTTTAAGGATAAAGTGAGGTTAAGTAAATACCAAATTTGAATTGAATGTTTGGACTACGCATGTTTTAATATGGAGGGAAACCTTGTCTCTCACTTAAGGCCTATTTAAGGTTCCATCCGTTATCTGGAGCTGGAAGGGAACGAGATCCTTGGCAGACTGGTTCACAAAGAAAATGTTTCAGCAGGAGAGACCTTTTGTGCCTGAACCAGCTTTCTGCCAGTGTCTTGCAAGGCTTTTTATACAAGATATTTTCTTGCTTACAAATAAAAGGCAAGAGAAATATTGGCAAACCACATTTGGCTCTGAAAACTAAGTTTGTAAAATATTCCTGGAATTACCTGCCTTTACCAGAACAAAATATGCAATATTGCACATTCATAGTTACATTCACCAGTGAATAGGTGGTTGTGGTTATTCTATGGGGATATGTTTGATTCTGATTGTCTGGACTAACTTTATGGTGCGAGTATTAAGGGCAGGAGAAACCCATTGGCCAATGGGAGCCTGCATGTATCTATAAAGAACCATGGGTTACCGGGGACTCATTTGCTAACAAATCAGCCAAATAGTTGTAATTCATAACAACAAGACATTTATGAGGACAAAGAGGCAAAAATATATCCAGCAGCAAAGAAATGATTACAACAATTGATAAAGCAAACAGTAGCTGGCCTCAATTCATGCACTATCCTATACATAATATATAAAGTCTTGCCTTTGGCAAGTGAAGCGCAGTTGGACAATCACGGCTGTACTGCAATCTCCTGCATAATCGCACTATGAGGAACGGGCCACCTTGTCTGGAGCCTGAGGGATAATATTGGCTTCCCCTTCCTTGTATCCTCATTTATGCATTCCTACACCATCAATTACTAATATAGATTTTTTATCTGTTAGATTCACGTCACTACAGCTACGAGCTTCTCAAATCCTTAGATACTTGCTTTCTTTGTTACCAAACACTGTGTCCTACATTGTTTTCTGTCCAGATGATAACCTTTGAACTCAGTTGAGGTTGAGATGTTGTCAACATTGCAAGTTCCAGATTAGGGGCCTCATTAATAGCTGGTCTGATTGGGTACTCTGCTGGAATCACCTGCTCACCAAACCTTCGGGCTCTCTGCCTGCTCAATTCTGAGTCTGGAGGACCAAAGGATTTCTGACAGCAATGCTCCTGCTGGCTCTACCCTCAGAAAATTTACTCTGATGGGTCATCGGAACATGTGCTGCTGTAGTAAGAATTTCAGACCGGTCCCCTATTTAGAGCAGATGGGTAATGTCTTTTTTTCTATCTCTTGCCCTCAGGGAAATAAATAAAAAAATTAATGACCTCAGACACTGGGAGAAAGCACCCAACCTATAAGATCATTATTTACATGTTGTTCAAAAGCAAACAAGTGATTTCGGAATTTGTTTAAAAAAAAATGTTTGGTGCGTGGCCACCTAAAAGATGGCAGAAGCACAGCAAACTTTCAGTGCAGTCCCAGGAGCCGTCCTGACGGGTGCTCCTCTGAAGGCACAGACATCACCGCTGGTCTTGTGGAGACTTTCAAATATGGCGGTCCTCTGTCAGGATGGTGGGTGTATTGTCCTCCACCACCGTGATGAACAGAGGTAAATCACAATACTCAAAACCAGGTCCTAGTTCTCCATATATCCATTTATTGACCGAGCTGAGCATTGTTATGGATATAATTCATTTCACCACCACTTGACATTTATATATCCACACTAGTTATTTTTGTGTATGATGTCTCATTATGGCCTATGTGTGTCAAAACTCATATGAAATGTGTTATCAGGAGCCTATTCATAGCAGAAAAATGATAATAGTGATAAAAACTGGAAATCTATCTACTATTTGAAAAATGTTACCTGGATTATTGATGTTACAGCAGGCCCTCACTGAGTGAACCCTATACAACATGTTAGTTGAAAATCACAACTTTCAAACCATTTGGGGGAGTTGATCAGTCTCTATGACTTAATCTACCTACAATATATAGTTAATTAGATATTTTCTGATAAGAAAATCACATGTCTATTACGTTCTTCTCTGATTTAAGTATTTAAACCAATATATATCAGTCTCAAATGTAGCTCATACATATCTAATATTTATGTACCCTTGACCTGGTTTGTCGCATTGAACTTTAAACAACGTAGTCTGGACTGACAGATCTATCTGTTGTATATTGCAATATGTACATAGACATTTTTAATAAACTATGATTTAAAAAAATGTTTTGCCATATGTTCAGCATGAGGTAAAGACTTTTCTGTCTTTCCAAATCTCAAAGATTGGAGGTTTAACAGCTCACATTTCTTTTGAAGCTTTCTACCTAACACCGCTTGTCCTCCTAGTGACATTATTATTGTAAACCTTTCTAACCTCTATGAGGGATGCGCCAGCACTCTGCTGAATATACACTCCTGGAACTATGTCAGCGTGTATGTGAAATATCCATAATAGATCCTACAAAACACTAATAATACTAGCATAAACCTTCCACTGGTTAATCTAAATCTCACTATATGCATGCAATTGCAACAAATCAAAGAAGCACCAATTACTCTGGTGACTACATGCTCCAGTTTTAAAGTGCAATTGCACTTTCTTCTTGCGGACTGAATCCAGCACTTTGGTCATGTAACATCCCTTTGGTACTGGCGATCTTTCAGCAAAGCATACAAATAATGTAAAAATAGATTCTGAAACATATGTCTTCAATACACTTCAGAGTGGGCATGTTTCAATTGATTTGGATTGATCTACATCGAAGTATACATTTCTACAATAGGTGCAAATTATTTTAAAATTAGTCTTTTTATTTACTGACACTCGGTGTAAATCAATCATTTAATGTCATTATTGACAACTATCCAGGCAATACATATAGTAGAAAGCAGTAAATTACAATCTCATTTCCGAATAATGAAGATTTGATTATGGATTTTGGTTACTTTGACTCTGTTATCGACAGTGACAAACAATAAACGTTCATCAAGTTTTATGCATTATTTTTTTTTCCAAACTTTATTTATTGCCTATTTCGTGTTTATCGCATAGAAAACATTTGCTACATTCAATCATAGCAATACAACAAGAGCTCATTGACACAAGGCAAGGGTGCTAATGTCTCAATTCACTATAAACTCTGAACAATTTAAAAAGGGAAGGAAGACAGAAAAGACAGGGGGTGGGCGCTCACCTGCATTTCTAGTCCGCCGCCAGAGGTTTGGGCTCCCTGGAATATTTATCAGAAGAGCCTGATATTCTATGATAGCACTTCCTCATCACCAGTTCGTGCACATGACGAGCCATCTTTCAGCCCCAGAAACGCTGACATTAGTATGACTTGAATGGCATCCTGGTTTCTTCAAACTTCGACATCTTGGCGTCAAGCAGTGTATTCTGTTTTTTTATTAAAAAAATGTGCCATAATTTGGTCTGTGAATACTTTTTTTAAATGACAACTCTGTGCCTAGATAACAAGACATATGTTAGATTTGGGGGTCTCTAGTTGGCAGAGGTAAGTACCTTTGTCCAAGTAGGGGCCCTTGCGTCTAGTCAGGGTAAGGGGGTACACTCCTAAAATAACCCCTGCTCACCCCCTTGGTAGCTTGGCACGAGCAGACAGGCTTATCTCAGAGGCAGTGTGTAAAGCATTTGTGAACACATGCAGTATTCAAGTGACAACACTACAGATGGACACCACACAGGTTGTATTATAAAAATAAGTATCTTTTATATAGACTTAACACAAGAACACAAACGACAAAAATCCACAATACTGTACTTAAAATGGTAGAATTCGCTTAGTTCTCTTTAGATGTTAAATTGCGACACTTTGAGTTCAATGTACCTTAAGATGCATAACGCAATACAGCGAAAGTGTATCAGGGAAGGTGATGTGTCGGTTCCTTACACTCAAGAACGGTGATGCGTCGGGGTCCCACTGCTGCGTAGGGGATGCGTCGGTTCTTCTCTGCGAGGGGAGGTGATGCGTCGGTTTCTTGTTGCTCTTCCGTGGTGATGTGGCACGCAACGCCGTGATGCGATGAAGATCCGGTGCAATGAAACAAAGATGGTGTATTTTCTTGATGCGACACGATGCGGACCACGACAGGCCCTGCGACACGCTTCTCAGTGATGCGGCGGCGTCTGCTGCGACGTCGATCCTTTTCTCCGGCGATGCAAGGTGCTTCGGCCCACGATGCGAGCTGCGACAGGCCCTACGACACGCTTCCCAGTGATGCGGCGGCGTCTGATGCGACGTCGATCCTCTTCTCCGGCGATGCGAGGCGCTTTGGGGACCCTGCGATGACTCAATGGTTCTTCTGGGCCGCGACAGGCCCTGCGACACGTTTCCCGGTGATGCGGTGGCGTCTTCTGTGACGTCGATCCTCTTCTCCGGCAATGCGAGGCGCTTTCTTGGTGTGAAGCAACAGCGGCAGTGCGGCGACACGCTGCTTGCTCGAGAGTGGCGCTTCCAGCTCCTTGCGACACGCAGTCCCTCAGAAAGCCTCACAAAACAGCAGGCACTTCCAAAGAACTCTTGGGGAGCTGGTGGGTGAAGTCTGTTGTCCCTGAGACTTCTCACACACTAAGAATCCCTTAGTGTCATGCTTCATCATTGAGGTTTTCCCGACCCTCTATGGGGCGGGGCATGCTACAACCTACGAATACACTGGAGCACTTTTCGATGAAAATAGGCTATGTGTGGTGAGGGAGTGAGAGTGGTAGGATCTGTGAAAAATCTGGGGTGAATGCTTAAAAATTTCCTGGCTAGTGGAAAAAAACTAATTTTATTCACTTCCCCAGCTGGAAATATTTAAAATATTAAAAAGGGGAAAGTGTGGGGGTACTACAATGAAATACCCCCTACTGGGTCAACATGTTTCGTAAGTGGTCCCCACAGCTTACTCGTCAGGACCTAATATGATCCCTACTGCACTCAAAATATACTAATAGAATTGTATATGTTTGTATGCCTATTTTTCAAAACAAACATGCCAAAATTAGCATGTCTTTAAAAATGGGGGAGCATTGCCCCTTGTAATCTTGAAACCAACTTGGTATGCTATTGAGAAGGATAATCAGACTTCATGAGCTTGCACAGAAGGAGATGTGGCCTCGAAAAATGCAATGATAAAAGGCTATGACCTCGCCCGTAAATACCTTGGTGCCGCTCCTTAGTACGAGTAGTAATATTTCCAGCTAGGGAAGTGAATAAAATTTGTTTTTTCCACTAGCCAGGAAATTTTTAAGCATTCACCCCAGATTTTTCACAGACCCTACCACTCTCACTCCCTCACCACACATAGCCTTTTTTCATCGAAAAGTGCTCCCCCGTATTCGTAGGTTGTAGCACGCCCCGCCCCGTAGAGGGACGGGAAGACCCAATGATGAAGCATGACACTAAGGGATTCTTAGTGTGTGAGGGGTATTTTAAAAACACCTAGGACTTTCCCATGACATTTCATGGATCACGATTACACTTTTTTCTAAATCACCATAAAAATAAAAATTCATTTTTGTAGGGTAGAATCTTATTGTTTATAAGTAAGTTGTACAGGAGGTAGATTCTATCTGTAAACCTCTTCACTCCCTCCCCCACTTGTTATTTTCTATGACCCTGAGACTTCAGCAGGAGGCAAGCTCTTCTCTAAAGCCCTTGGAGATCCTTCACAAGTTGAATAAAGTATACACAAAGTTCCTTCTCCTCTCTTTGGCAGTCAGGCAAACACTGCAGGCCAATCCCTCAAGCTTAGGCATAGTCTCTCCTCAGTCTTCCGGCTCCTCAGCAAAGGTTTCTTCTCGTTTCCCAAAGTGATCTAAAGTTCTTGGATTTGGGTCCCAATATTTATACCCAGTTTCTCTTTGTTCCCTGAAGGCAGAGAGGCCTTTGCCTAGTCCAAACCAGTTCTGGTCAGTCCTGGAGCTCAAGACTCCTTCTTTCCTTTCAGAGTGCAGGGCAGAGACATCAGACGCACCACAGGAGGTGGAGCCAGCTTTGTGGAGGGAAGGCACAGCCCTATTCAGGTCCCAGGTGCAACTCCTCCCACCCATCTAGATGCAGATCTCTCTATTTAGGCCTGTGCTGACTCACCCTGTTTCCTGGAATACCTCAGTCCTGTCATTCAAACTCCAGACAAGGAATACACAGCCTAGCAGAGGCAGCTTTGGATGGTTAGACAAGAAAATACCTACTTTCTAAAAGTGGTATTTTCAAACACAGAGGAGCCGATTCCGATTCGGGTTGGAAGAGCACCGAACGCGATCCGGCCGGAAAAACTACGAGCCGTATGCGTGTTTTCCGCCCAACTTCTACAGCTGTACGAGCGAGCCAGTACGATGCGAGCTACATGAAATTCACCGACCGAGTCGTTTCCGGGTCCGAACCGCTCCGTACGTCTTGGTCGTAAGCTAACCGTGGCATGCAATGGGTGCGATTCACGACCGAGCCAGTACGATGCACACGTCAGACAGCCTGTGCGAGCCGGAGTGTCGGGCTCGCAAAAGCTCCTGGAGTCGGACTTCGGGGGTCCGCGTTGGATCCCCCAACACCCGCAGCCGTATGACTCGCATAAAGGGTGAGACACATGGGTCTCCCCCACACAGGCATGTACGCCGCGGATGGCACCGATGCTACCCACTGTAGGGGGCGCACTTGTTCGAGACGTACCCATTCAGTCAATGGGAGCGCATATACACGTCATACAGCTGGCTCCCATTGACTTCTATGGGAGTCCGACCGAACCGAGTCCAACAGCATACATGCACCTCGTACTCGCTCGGTCGGACTGTAGGGGTCCGGCTCGGTCGGAAAATACTCCGGATCCGACTCGGTCAGAGTGCTTTCTGACCCGGATCGGAATTGGCCCCAGAATGTTAAATCCAACTTCACTAAAAGATGTATTTTATCATTCTGAGTTCAGGCGTACTAAATTCGAATTTCTACCATGTTCCCTAAGTCAGTTAAGATTATAAGATGTAATAACCAAACTGCCCATTCTGGCCTATGGAGAACAGGTAGTCTTGCAATAGTGAAAAACGAAAATGGCTGTAATTCACTATTAGAACATGCCACACACACCAGGGCATGAACTACCTTATCCTTACAATGCACCCTGCCCTTGGGCCTACCATAGGGGTGTCTGATATGAAGAAAAGGGATGGTTTAGGGACTGGCAAGTGGGTGCACTTGCCCAGTCAGCATGACAGCACCAGACTGCACGCAGGATCTGCAATGGCAGACCTTAGACACACTTTTACAGGCTGCTTCTGTGGGTGGCACAACCAGTGCTGCAAGCCCACCAGCAGTATTTGGATTTACAAGCCCTGGGCACTCCTGGTGCACTGTACTAGGGTCTGAGAGGTAAACCAAACCAACCAATCATGGAATCACAAATTCGTACATCAATTTACAATAGGGAGCGCATATGCACTATAGCACTGATCAGCAGTGGCAAAGTGCCCAGAGTCATAAAACAGCCAACAACAGGTCAGAAAAAATATAGAAGGAAGGCAAAAAGTTCAGGGATGACCCAGCAGAAAAGGGCCAAGTCCAACAATTTGTATGTCGCGAAATACCAAATAAAGAAGCATGTGAGCATCTGTAATACATTCATGTCAATTCTTTGCACTAAGGGCCAGATTACGACTTTGGCAATGCAACGCTGGGTCTGCCCCACCACCGCCCCTCATAGCCAAAGCTGTGGTCGGACCGCCCGCCAGATTTTTTCTTTTTTCCTTAATACACCAAATTGTATAGCCGCCCTTCTGACCTGTGCGCCCTGCGGCCTCTGCATTCGCTTCAGTCTTCAGTCTGTAAACCTTACCAGACCCACACCTTTGTTGGTGCCACCATGGTGTAATCATCTGATCAAGAAAGCGAGAAGGGAAATAGGAGCCCTAAGGCTCTACTCCATATCAAAAAGTCTAGCCAGATATTAAGGTTATTCTCCTTCCCCATTGCCTGATCCAAACAGGCAATTCTGCCGGCTGCCTTAACCCAATCTTCCACCTTTGGGGGAAGGGGATCCCTCCATTTTATGCAGATTTCTCTCTGGGCTATCAGGATCAGATATAGCAGCAGCCCTCTATGTGCATTTTTCAGCCTCTTACTAATTATACCATCTTCTCCAAATAAAACAAGTGCCAAGTTCAGGGTTATTTCTCTGCCAAATATCCCCATAAGAGCATTCTCGATTCCACCCTAATAGTCTCTCAGCTTCGGACATTCGAAGAATACATGCGAATCATTGGCTACTATAGAATTGCACCTACGGCACTTGGGGGGAGGGGTATGGGCAAACTTTTCTAACTTGGCCTGTGGAAATTTAGCGTGCAAACTGAACATTATCTGCGCCATCTTGCCTCTCCCCAGCGCCACGCACAACGAATGCACGGCCGCCATTTTAGGCACCCCACTCTCTCCCCGCTCACTCTCGACCGCCAGCGCTTTCCCCTGGCGCTGCAAGCATCCCCCGCGCGCCGGCCACCCCCGCTCTCTCATACAGGCCATAAACCCTCTCCTTCTGCGCGACCCTGCTACGGAACCACTTCCAACCGACAACCCATACATGGTCATGCCTCTCCTTTGATAACCCCCTTCCTCTGCGCCCCATTGTCTGAACTGGTCCCAGGCCATCACCTAGCCCTGCGGATGCAGTTTACTGCCCCTACTGTAAGGGAAACACCCCACATCAAAGGGATTACAGTAGATCAAAGCCCCTACCCCCTGAGACCCGGCCAGTTGCACACACCCCCGGGAATTAGCGGAATTCCCTGCTGCGCGATAGCCATCTCCCACTGCGGGTAGGGTGGGAACTTCTACTGTATCTATGTGTGGGATCGGATCTGAGCCGGGGCTTATGGGGATGTTCTTTCAGGCATCAAGGGAATCTCAAGAATGTACTATATGTAATAAAGCAATAAACCAGTGTATAAGAGACCAGGTCTCAGAGATGCAGTTAGAGCACCTCGTGACGATACCTTGCTGTCTGATCTGATGTGTTCTGCTCCGACGGAATAAAACTTTGTTTCCTGCCTTCCAGTCTCCGGCGCCTGCCTCTTTCATTGGTAAATTATCGAGTGGTATAAGAGGCGATTACCGCCGGGCAAATACTTGAAAGGTTATCGACTGAAACTGCCGCTACCATTTAACAATTGGCGTCCCAAACGTGGGGCCCATCAGCGACACGTGGATCCAGTGGGAGAGGTCCCGACGACAGAGTGAACGACTGCAACGATCGGGAGAGCTCCTGCCCAATAGACCCTCGTCTGGCAGCCGATCATCCGAACTTCACTGGTTCCGAGCAGACCTCTCTCGAGTGATCTACGGTCCTGACTGGGAACCATCAGGAGTGCCGCGGCAAATACGGAGAATAGAGGACGATCGGGCGCTGGAGGCGGAAGACGAGAAACTGTCCACGCGGTCCGGGTAAGGTCGTGAAATACGACAAAAGTGCGAAATAATTGATTGATTGTTTGAATACTAGTATTGCTCATTGATTGTGCTCATTGATTGTTCTCTTTGAGATATTCGCTGTCTACAAACGGGGAGGAGTAGAAATACTCTCTCTCTCTCCCTTTGCAGATAGTGAAGGGTAGGTAACGCAGACTTTTGTCCCCGTTGAAACCCGTCGTGCCTATCTTTATCTCCCCATTGATTGATTGTCCGAACATTGATTGTTTTGAAGAATAGTGCTTTTGAGATATTCTCTGTTTGCAAATAACGTAGAATAGGAATATTCTGTCTAGTCTTTGCAAATAGTGAAGGGTAGGTAACGCAGACTTTTGTCCCCGTTGAAACCCGTCGTGCCTATCTTTATCTCCCCATTGATTGATTGATTGATTGTCCGAACACTAGTTGTTCGATATTGGTTCTTTGGAGGTATTCTCTGCTTACAAATAACGAAGAATAGAGATATTCTGTCTAGTCTTTGCAAGCAGTGAAAAGATAGGTAGTGCTGACTTTTGTCCCCGTTGAAACCCGTCATGCCTATCTTCTCCCCACTGATTGGTAGTTGGTTCTGCCCGGACCGCTTATTAGAGGTGAACCATCCGGCTCCACTGGAAGGCACCCCTAATAAGGACATGTTCACTAAATATGGACTAGTCGCCGTAGCTTATAGCAAGCTGTGGCATAAATATACCAAGAAGGACCCCGAAAGTCAGTGGCCACTGATGGGATCCTTCGACGACCATAAGATAGAAGCGCTAGAAGTAGCTCTGCGTAGCAATAAGACGACGCCTACTATGCTTGACAGTATTGGCATGTGGCGCAAAGAAGCGACGCAACGGAAAAAGAGGGAAGAAGTAAAAGCAGAAAAGGAATTACGAAAGGCAGCTCACCTTGCCGCTAAAAAGTTAGAAGAAGACATAAAGGAGAGAAGGGAAACTAAACTAAGACAGGAGCCCGAAACCTCAGGCCAGTACGCTGTTAGGACCCCTTCTTTGCTCTACCCTGAGTTGTCCTCCAAGCAGCGAACGAATGACGAATTACTGTTAGGTCCCCCGATCATTTACATGCCCCCTCCGTATGCACCCTCCCAATCAGTAGTGCAACACCCACAACCCCCGAACACGAGCGAAAGCAGTACAGGGGCCTCGGCCCTCACGGCCTCAGCGCCGGCTGAGCCTCTTGTACTGAACCCAATGTCGACTACAACGCTAGACGACCATGAGATGGGAAAGAAAGAGTCCACCAGAATGAATCGATTAACTAAGGATGAACGAGCAGGAATCGATAGGATAGTAGGGACGCTGGTGGAGCGAAAGGAAAGTGAGGAGTATATAACAGACGTGTATAGCTCGTATGCCGACAGCCGCAGACGACACTTCGTCGTACGGCTCTGTTATCACGCCCTGAATGCATATGAGGACAGATACCACGATAAAGGTCCCGAAGGCTTAGCGGCCCTATATAGGAAGGTAGACATTGGGGAAGAAGGAGAGGGCGATGTAATGAACCTCTTCACTCGTACACTCGAGGTCTACCGACACCTCAAAGAACATGGACAGACCACCAAAACAGAAACCCCCATAGCAACCAAGCCCCAGGGAGGAAGGGCCGATGCCATGATGCCCATTAAAGAAGCTGCCCCCTACTGGGTCCCCCCACGGGGTCAGGGAACACACGACGACATCAACCACCAAGATGCGAAGGGAAGGGTTGTATATAACTGGGTCTACCAGCCGTGGGACCGGCAAGATATTTTGACCTTTAGAAAGACTCTACCCGACTTGAGAAAGAACCCGACCGCCTTCTACACTGAATTGGGTACAGCCTTAGGCTCAACGATAATGACGTTGGCAGATATCGACTTGTTCTTTGGGCTATGCCTGCCGGCTGATGTGTGGAAACAAATCCGGAAAGTTGACCACGCCGAGCCGTTCGGATATACCTGGGTACAACTCGATACCATAGACAAGCAACGAGAACCTGGACAGAAACCCCCGAAAGCCATCTTAGAGCTCCCAGACAAGATTGTACAAAAGCTGAAGACTCTAATCCCAGAAAGAAAGGTAGACTGGTCGATAGTGACGGCTTGCCGCCAGAAACCCCAGGAGGATGTGTCTGAATACTTCTCCCGATTCGAGACTGTGTTTTCCGATTACAGTGGCCAAGACATGACCACCGCAACCGGACACCACCTCTTTGTCCAGAATTATGTAAAGGGTCTGTCTCAAGAAGTCTCCCAGAAGCTACAGACCAGCGAGAGTAGTTGGGCAGCCTCCAAACCCGCAGCAATTCTCCAGATGGCCCAATACTACGAAAACCAGAAGAACGAGAACGATAGGGCGTCAGAGAAGAAGAAAAAGGAATTAAAGGAGAGGGTGATGATAGCACAGTTGCAAGGGGTGACCATAGGAAGGGAACCCCCAAAAGAGAATTACCAACCAACCGCCCCTAGAAAGCTACCCCCTAGAGACCATACACCTACACCCTACAACGGACGGAGAGACTTAGATGGAAATCAATGTGCGTTCTGTAGAGGGTTCGGACACTGGAAATCCCAGTGCCCGGTCCTTCTGGATATAAACAAGAATAGGGACCCCAGAGACGCAGCATATGACCCCAGAAATAGAGGACAGGGACGAGGGCACACGAACAACACCATCAACGACAGGCCAGGCAGACCAAACACCTTTGATCGCCCCCGCCAAAACCAGTGTCAGCAGTCCGACTATGAGAGCACTCATGACTTCGCATAGGACCGCCAGGGGCAAGGGAGGGATCCAGTCGAACTCCGTGTTGACCAGCAAGGTCCTTACGTCACCGCTAAGGTCTTGGGCACAAAATCTCCATTCCTGGTAGATACTGGGGCGACACGTAGTGCGTTATCTAAACGACTGATTCCTAGGGCACCCTTGTCTGGCTCACACGTAACCTCAATAGGCTTTGACGGAACGCCCTCCACTAACCCCTTGTCAGCACCAATCTCCTTTGACTTAGAAGATAACACCACTGACACGACCTTTCTGCTCTCCTCCAACACCCCCGATGCTATTATGGGACTTGATTTGCTAAAACATTTTCGAGCCACTATCAGATGCTCCCCAGATGGAGTTCGAGTCATCCTACACGATAACCCAGATCTGTCCAGACCCTGTCACACACGGCGTATGCTCTCTATAACCGATGCTGATATGTCCCTACTCGACACATTACCTTCACATCTATGGGCTAAAACCGACTCAGATGTAGGGCGCATGGTGATCGACCCGGTACACATAACCGTCCGACCAGACGCAGTGCTCCCAAAGCTTCCACAGTATCGGATATCTCCCGAAGGCGAGAAGGCATTGGTGGAAATCATCGAGTCCCTGGTCGAGGCAGGAGTGGTAGAAGAAGTAGTGAGTAATGTTTGCAACAGCCCTATCCTACCCATTGTAAAGAAGCAAGGCGAGGGGGATGAGAAAGCCTACCGTTTCATTGTTGACTTGCGAGAGGTTAACAAAGTAGTCATACCCCAGTACCCCGTAGTCTCAGACATCACCACCATCCTCACCCTGATTCCATCCACCGCCACCATCTTTACTGTTATTGACCTCAAGAACGCATTCTTTTCCATCCCCATCCACCCAGACAGCCGCTACCTGTTCGGCTTCACTTTAAAAGCCCGTTCGTACAGATTCTGCAGGGCACCCCAAGGCTACACTGAGAGTCCCAGTATTTACAGCCAAGCCCTCAAGAGGCAACTGGATGCAGTCCAACTACCCGATGGAGTGGTATTGATACAGTACGTCGATGACATTCTTTTGGCGGCCGACACCACTCCTCTTGCCGTCACAGCCACCATTCACCTCCTCCGCTTCCTTGCGGAGAACGGTCACAAGGTCTCCAGAAAGAAATTGCAATTCTGCCAGCCCCAGGTAACTTATCTAGGCCACCTACTATCCAAAGACGGGAGGAAACTTACCCCTGACCGAATTCAAACCATCCTAGAAACCCCTGTTCCCAAAACTCAGAAGCAAGTACGATCCCTAGTGGGCCTCACCTCCTTTTGTCGACAGTGGTTGCCAAACTTCAGTCTCACCATAAAGCCTCTGCTTTCCCTGCTGGCTAAGGATGTCCCCTTCCCCCTCCCCTGGACACCCGAATGCCAATCCTCCTTCAAAGAATTACGAGACGCCCTCTGCTCGGCCCCAGTCCTAGGAACCCCAGACTACACTAAACCTTTCTCCCTCTACACCCACGAAAGGGAGGGATGTGCGTTGTCTGTCCTAACCCAGTCCATAGGCCCTAAGCAACGCCCTTGTGCCTACTTCTCTGCCACTCTCGACCCCGTAGCCAGAGCCTTGCCCGCCTGCCTTCGAGCAGTAGCCGCCGCTGCTGTCTCTATCCGACAAAGTGAGGGGATCGTGCTCTCGAACCCCCTCACAGTATTGGTACCCCATGCTGTTGATACCCTCCTGAACCAAACCAAGACTCAACACCTGACTAGCGCACGACTGACTGGGTACGAACTGACTCTGCTTGCACCCCATATCACATTGAAACGATGCACCACTCTGAATCCAGCTACTCTACTACCTCTCCCTGACGCTGACCCCAATGCATCCCCTATACATGACTGCGTGACCCTCACCGACGAACAAACCAAGAGTAGGGTTGACCTCCGGGATACCGCCTTCCCGGACCCTGACGGAGAACTGTGGGTGGATGGCTCATGCATCAAGCTCCCTGATGGCACCACCTCAGCTGCCTATGCAGTCACCACAGCCCGAACAGTTGTTGAGACAGCCCGCATCACACAGCGATCCGCACAGGCGGCTGAACTAATTGCCCTCACACGAGCCTGCATCCTGGCAGCAGGGACAACCGCAAACATTTACACAGACAGTCAGTATGCCTTTGGGGTAGTTCACCACTTCGGGCTCTTATGGAAAGAGAGGGGATTCTTGACTTCTCATGGCACACCCATCCTGCATGGAGACCTAGTCTCTGCCCTGACCGAAGCAGTCCTCCTCCCCACACGGTTAGCTGTGATCAAATGCCAGGCACACAAAAAGGTGACAGACATTATAGGACAGGGAAATGCACTAGCTGACATTACTGCCCGAACCACAGCCGAGAATAGGTCCACGACCCGCATGTACGTGACCAGGTCACAAACTGAGAAATGGAAGGATGCTAGGGAAACGATTAGGGATATCCAACTAGCCAGCACACCACACGAATTAACTGAATGGGCCCGGGTAGGATTGAAGGACGATGACGGTTGTTGGCGAACTAAAAACTCGAACAAATGGCTGCTACCCGACTCATACTTGATCCCCATGCTGACCATGGCACACTCCCCCGCACACATAGGGTCTGCCCCCATGATCGAACTCATCTCCAAAGTCTGGCACAACGACAGAATACCAGACTCAGCCAAACGTCTGGTCCAACAATGCCTAGTATGCCTCCAACACAACCCTGGGAAAGGAACTGCTGTACCCCGGGGAGGGTTTGGGGTCCCCAATCACCCCTTTGAAGTCCTACAAATGGACTACGTCCAGCTAGAAAGGTGCCAAGGTTTAAAGTATGTGCTTGTCGTTGTGTGTGCCTTCAGCAAGTGGGTGGAAGCCTACCCAACCCACGACAACACCGCTATGACTACCGCAAAAGTACTACTGAAGGAGTTCTTCCCCCGATACGGCCTTTGTCGAATTTTGTGGAGCGACAACGGCCCCCACTTCGTAGCCGAAGTTATCCAACTCATCTTAAAAGGGTTGGGTGTAAAACAGAAGTTCCATGCGGTCTTCCATCCCAATCTGCAGGCTTGGTTGAGCGACACAATGCCACATTGAAGCTTAAAATAGCAAAAATAGTCGCCACCACAGGGCTAAGATGGCCAGACGCTCTCCCACTGGCATTGCTATCAATGCGTTCCACCCCCACCAAACACCACTTAACCCCCTACGAGGTCGTCTTTGGGCGGCCCATGAACCTTTGGACTGCACCAAAACCATCATCCATCCACGACGTCCCGGACGTCCTCATGTCTGACTATTTGTATAACCTAACTAAGACGTTGTCTGTTATCCACCAGCAGGTGCTGCACGCCATTCCCGATGTTTCCAGGGGCCCGGGACACGACATCCAACCCGGTGACTTCGTCTTAGTGCGTAACTTCCAGCGCACCAAGAGTCTGGAGCCCCGGTGGACGGGCCCCCTGCAAGTCCTGATCACCACCCGAACAGCTCTTCGAGTGGAGGGGAAACGCAATTGGCTGCATGCACACCACTGCAAGAAGGTATCACCGACCCTGACAACCACGGACAACATCACCGCCCAAGAGGAACTACTGGACAAAGACCGACCATCCCTGAGCCGCTGCCCGGATACAGAGACACTTGAGTTGATTGAATATCCCGATCCCACTGTGCCATCCAAAGAAGGGTATAACTTGCGACGAAAGGAGAGAACTTCGGCTAAGCAGACCACAGGCTAAGCGGAAATCTCAGAACGGTAGCCTAGTCACCTAAAAGGCCACCAGGAGAGAAACTAAAACAAAGTCTGTGGTTCTGCCCGCTACCGAGTCTCTTGAAGGTGATGGAAGCGCCCAACATGAAGATGATGGAAGCAACCGGACGTCCGAAGATCCACTACAGAAACCCAAAGACTGACCGAATGCACAGCTTAAAGACTATTGCACTTTTCATTACCCTTCTCTTTTGCCTTCTCCTCATGGTCACCTTCTGGATCATGGAGGAGAGCACACCCGCTCATAAGACATTACTGACCACCGTTCAACCTACCACCACGAAAGAACATCATCTGATCTCGCTTTCACCCCAACTCCGAGAAAGGCGTAAGGAGTTCTGGAATAACTCTTTTGTGCAGTTGCTCCACCAACACAATCTTGCTACCAACGCCACTAATTGCTGGATCTGTGGACTGCTACCACATGCCACTGGACACTCTATCCCTTTCATCCCTTCACCTTTTTCTGTCCATGGTTCCTGCCTCGCCTGGCTAATCCTCCTGCAAGAAAGCTACAAGGACAATGCCACTTCCGGCAGAACCATGTCACACTTTTACCATGGGTTCTGGCTGAACAAAACTGGAAAAACTTCTGCCCTCTTCTGCCCTCTGAGATCGAACACTTCCTTTCACATGGACATCCCTGCCAAAGAACGAGTTGAAATGCAAGTGTTCAACAATCCAGCCAGACCCACCTTCTCTTACCTCCGGAAACGGACGGCCGCCACCCTAACAGTGGCCCTGTCCGTCATCAACATCACTGGGTCCGTATGCCTCGAAGGCCTGGGGGCACAGCTGGTGGGCCACAGCTCCTGCCTCATCACCCGAACATTGGACTCAGTTGACCCACCCTCCTTTGTTGCCTCCCCGAATATGTACTTCGTCTGTGGTACTAAGGCCTACACCTGGCTTCCGAAAGGTTGGGGAGGCACCTGCTACATCGCCTTTGTCCTTCCTCCGACGTATGTGGCTCCAGCAAACCATCACCGACAGAAACGGGCCAAAGACATTGTGCAGGCCGACTCCACCGGAGCACAGTTCATGGACGCAGTCAAAGGCCTTGTTCCACTCTGGGGTCCAATGGCAAACAGCCGTGCCATCCGCCACTTAACCCAGGCAGTCGAAACGGCAATGAACATTACAGCTGGCGCCCTCGCCAACAACACCGCTGAGCTTCAGGCCGTCCGCCTGGTGGCTCTCCAGAACCGCCTTGTTCTAGACGTGGTTCTGGCAGATCGTGGAGGAGCATGCCGCATCATTGGGTCCAGCTGTTGTACCTACGTACCGGATAACTCACCCTCAGTCTACAAAGCAATTGAACATCTCCACAGACTGTCCGCAGAGGTTCATCAAGAACAAGAAGAATGGTCACTGGGGAGTTGGTTTTGGGACACTATTAAAGGTTGGGGATGGAGGCTGTTTTCATTTATCCTGATACCGATTGTGATACTATGTGGATGTTGCTTGGGGATTCAGTGTCTGCCACCTTTATGTTCGCTTTTTATGAACTGCATCTGCCCTAAGACTTTGGACTTTGAAACTGAGCGGATGAAAGCTCTGAACGAGGTGGAGGTACGGGGTATTATGGGGATAGATCCAAACTAGGCAAGCTGGCGAGACATGTTAAAAGGGAGGACTGTGGAAATTTAGCGTGCAAACTGAACATTATCTGCGCCATCTTGCCTCTCCCCAGCGCCACGCACAACGAATGCACGGCCGCCATTTTAGGCACCCCACTCTCTCCCCGCTCACTCTCGACCGCCAGCGCTTTCCCCTGGCGCTGCAAGCATCCCCCGCGCGCCGGCCACCCCCGCTCTCTCATACAGGCCATAAACCCTCTCCTTCTGCGCGACCCTGCTACGGAACCACTTCCAACCGACAACCCATACATGGTCATGCCTCTCCTTTGATAACCCCCTTCCTCTGCGCCCCATTGTCTGAACTGGTCCCAGGCCATCACCTAGCCCTGCGGATGCAGTTTACTGCCCCTACTGTAAGGGAAACACCCCACATCAAAGGGATTACAGTAGATCAAAGCCCCTACCCCCTGAGACCCGGCCAGTTGCACACACCCCCGGGAATTAGCGGAATTCCCTGCTGCGCGATAGCCATCTCCCACTGCGGGTAGGGTGGGAACTTCTACTGTATCTATGTGTGGGATCGGATCTGAGCCGGGGCTTCAGGGGATGTTCTTTCAGGCATCAAGGGAATCTCAAGAATGTACTATATGTAATAAAGCAATAAACCAGTGTATAAGAGACCAGGTCTCAGAGATGCAGTTAGAGCACCTCGTGACGATACCTTGCTGTCTGATCTGATGTGTTCTGCTCCGACGGAATAAAACTTTGTTTCCTGCCTTCCAGTCTCCGGCGCCTGCCTCTTTCATTGGTAAATTATCGAGTGGTATAAGAGGCGATTACCGCCGGGCAAATACTTGAAAGGTTATCGACTGAAACTGCCGCTACCATTTAACAGGCCGGTGGGCAATATAGGCGACTTATGGTAAAGAAATGATTTTTTTCAGGTTTGCTGGTTTTACAAATTTATATAGGAGCCTCTGGGAGTATTCCAACACTGCCTCTATATCACAGTCTAGGGGGACCCCATTCCAGACTGAGTGTTGCCTCCAGGAGCTTCTCATACCACTTGGATATCTCCTTCTTTTTAAGATTAACATCTTGCAGAGAGAGCTCCAGCTCCCAGTCACCGCCAGTTTCTTTCTTTTCGGACTTGAACCAAGAGGTTAAATGGATGTATTTAAACCTAAAGAAATTATTCCCTATCTTTTCTCTTAAGACCTCCCATGGGTGAACGCCCTCCGATAATATCAAGTCTGACCATTTCATAATGCCTGCCCTTCTAATTAGTATACTGGGGCTATCTTTCAAACATAAAGGCTGCCAAATTGGGACAAAGTCTGAATAATACTCTAGTCCCCACCTGCTCCTAACTTTATTCCATAAATAGAGGGCAGACTTCAGTATTTTTAAACACACCTTTTTGAAATACCTTGGTGCCTCGTATTTATACAAAAAACCATCCTCACCATCCTGCCTCGTCATTTCGCCCAGGAGTCTCCCCCAGGTTGAGTCATCAGCCTTACCAAGCATCACATTTCAATTAGGTTGACCCTTTCATAGATGGTTAGAGGAAGGTTTATCCACCTTGCTAACTGTCGATCTATTTCTTTTATAACCTTTTTTAGATTAATCTGTGGGATCCTATCTATTTCTTTAACAATAATGATACCCAGGTATTTAAACTCCTGGCTGACATCCCCCTCCCAATCCTGTATATTGCAGCACATCACCTCGGTTTTAGATGTATTAACTAAATACCCAATAGAGATCCAAACTCCTCCAGTAACCGTTCAGCCCCTGGTATTGCCACAACAGAGGTTGCAGTGTATAACAGCAGGTCATCCGCATACAGAGCAACCTTGCTGCTATAATACTGAGATTTGAAAGGAATTATTGAAGTATCTAATCTTATCGCCTGCGCCAATGTTTCTATATATTGGTCAAACAATAAGGGAGAAAGGGGACATCCATGTCTTGTTCCTCTCAATATATTAAAACTAGATGTCAAGATCCCATTTCACAATATCCTGGCTGAGGCACCCTCGTAGCATTTTTCTAACATGCGCAAAAAAGTAGAACCAAAACCCATTGTTCTCAACACTTCCCACAGATATGCCCAACACACTCTGTCGAATGCCTTGGCCACAACGAGAGCTACCACGGCCAAGGGCTCGCCTCATTCAGATGCAAGATCTATAATGCCTATGATTTGTTGGGTCTGTTCTTGAATGAATATATCTTTTGGGGATAAATCCTTTCTGATCTGGATGGATCAGTTGTGGTATAATCCTAGACAATCTCCCTGCCAAAATGCTCATGAAGATTTTATAATCTGCATTCAGGAGGGAGATCGGTCTGTAAGAATCTGCTCTAAAGGGGTCTTTAGCGGGTTTCAGGATAAGCACAATAGTTGCCTCTTTCGAGGATCTAGGGTCTTGGCCACCTGATTGGTAAATCAAGGTGAACAGGGTTTCCATTATAGGGGCTAGCTCTTCTATAAGGAGTTTATACACTTCATTCGGAACCGCATCCGTGCCTGCTGCCTTATTCCTCTTACATTTTCAGAGGCTAACTGAATCTCATCTCTAGTTATTGGGGCTTCAAGCAGATCACGGCTGTATGGTGTAGGTAATAATGTTTCCCTTAGCCAGATTTTAAGGGCCTCAGGGTTTGGGAAAATATCTTCCTTATATAGATCAGAGAATAAGGTGAGTAAACAGGTTTGCAAATCCTCCGGTTTATTAGATGTATCTCTAATTTCATTTATTATTAGTTCATTTATATGATTTCTAGACTGGTCCACTATAGCCTTCCAAGCTAGGAGCGTCCCTGATTTTTCCCCATACTCAAAGTTCTGCATTGATTTTGCAAACCATTGTGCTTTACATTTCTGGTCTAGCTTCATCCTATATTTCTAATGAGCCTCATTCAGCTGCCTCTGCGCTCGTACCTTTGCCACAGCCATCCCCAGGTTCAGCCGGGAGAGCTTTGTCTCTAATTGGCCAACTTTGGCTTCTATTGTTTTAAGTACGCGGGATTCCTCTCTATTCTTAGTGCATATGAGACTATGTAAGGTGCCCCGCAAAAAGGCCTTCAATGCATCCCATACAAAGTCAAGAGAAGTAGATCCTATATTTAATGCAAACTACTCAAGACAAGCACGTTTAAGCTCTCCAGCAATCCCCAGGTCCGTCAACATCGCTCTCTTAAGTGTCCACCTTGGTCTTGGCACATGGCTTCTTCCTACTAAAGAAAAGGCAACAGCTGAATGGTCTGATATATGGATTGGATGCACCTTTATCGATGTTGTGGCATCCATGATACATCTATCTGCCAGCACATGATCTATTCTTGAGAAATGACCATATTTTCTGCTATGGAAAGTAACACCATTAATGCTTCCCTTCTTAGCTCTCCATACATCCAAGAGTTCCAGATCATGTATCATGTTATTTAAAGCCTGATGGACCCGAGGCGCCCCCACATGTCTGCACCGATTCGATCTATCAAGCAGGGGGTCGATCAAAACATTAAAATATCCCCCTATTATTATAGGAGCAGTTATTTCCATCAAATTCCATTGTAGTTTGCATTGATATGTAGGGTCATCTATATTTGGGCCATAGAAAGATGTACAGGCTAACTCTACCCCTCCAACATCTAACATAGCAATGATCCACCTTCCAGTACTGTCTGTTTTGAAAGATTTAATTACACACCCAGCCCCTCGTTTGATTAGGATAGCAACCCCCTTGCAGTGGACAGTCTTCTCTGATATACAAAAGAGGTCTATCCATGAATATTGCCCGAAAATGGATCAGCTCTCTAAAATATCCAGATGAGTTTCCTGGATTAGGCATATTTGGGCTGAGCTCTGCTCTAAATATTTCATGACTAATCTCTGTCTGCGTATACATCTTAAACCATTAACATTCCATGAGAGAAAATTTAAAACCTTAGCTCACATTAGAACAAGTTGTCCCTCCAAGGATCGTACTGATCAGGGCTATAGTTATTGTGATGGTCCTAGGGCTGGCTTTCTGACGTGATAGAGGAATATGTTTTTGAATGTGTTCCCACTGCTCCCCACACCGTGCTTCCCCCTTCTTCCCCCCTCCCTACCCTAGTGCCCCAATCAACCCCCCCATCTCCCTGGGGAACCCTCCCTACTATACTGGCTGAAAGCCTAATGGGTCTCGCTCCCCCCCCACCCCAGGGCAGGTTAACTCATTTTCTTTTTGCACATTTTCCCTCCTTCAGGGCTCCCCCACCTCCCCGGACACTCCTCATTCTCTCGCACCTTCTCTCTAGCTCCCTGTCCCCTTCTTAATTTTGGTTATCAGGTCATCGACCTCTTCCACTGAGCGGTGCACATACATATGGTTATTCCACATAGTACGGAGTGTGGCCGGAAACTTTAATTCTACCCTCGCACCCAGCTTGTTCAACTCCTCCATCTGCTTGCCCATCTCCCACTGCTTCTGAGCCGTAGTGTGGTACACATCGGATCTAATGGAGAATGAGAATGATCCAGACGACGGTTAGCCTACCTTAAGTGCTATTGATAAGATGGTTTCTTTTACGGTGTATGAGAGAAAGTTTAGCAGAATGTTTCTCGGCTTCTGCTTTGCGGATTTCCTTTTGTGTGGGTTCTGATGAACCCGCATCTCCATAGATAAATCTATATTCGGAGAGATTTTAAGAACTGTGTCTCTTAACGGCGAGATCACAAAGGCCCTGATGTCAGATCTTTCTCGAGTGATTCTCAAGGCATTCTAGATCGTCCCTCATTTCTTTATTTTGCCTCATTAATCTACTCACGTCTAACGAGGTTGTGTCTAGCACCTCCTTTATCTTCTGAATTTTCTGCTCCAGAGTATCTGTTCTTAAGGACATGTCTTCTAGATTCTGTGCTAGTGCTACTTAGGAGGCCTGGATCGCCACTTGGTTGTTTTCGGAGGCTGTAAACCTATTTCCCATCTCCTCCTTGAGGGCTAAAAGAATGTCCAACAGGGAGTTAGGGCTTGTTTTAGGTGTATGATGTGGGCTCACGACACACTGTATTGGTTCTGGCGTTACTGCTGACTGGTCCCCTTGATCCTCTCCTTCTTGTGATTCCAGTGCAGTAAATCGGATTGAAGTAGGAATTGTAAGTTGCAGGATCATCTTGGAGCTACTGGATTCCTCTGCAGTCCCCTCAGGTAAATGTGGAGGAGTTTGGGAGGGAGAGAGGTATGGGGGGGTTACTCCCAATGTCTCTTGAAGCTGGCTTATCTCCATACTGTCTTTTACTGAGCCAGGAGCGCCTGCCCTAGCAAAAGCTGAGGCCGACGTTGAAGCTAATGTTGAGGCTCGCATGGCTAGAACTTTGTAATAGGATTTAAATGAAGGCATAATCTTCGCTCTAGATATACAGGCCTTTTTCCCTCTACCTCTGCCTCTACGACTTAGGCTCTTGACTCCTTCATAGAGCTCTGCTCTTTCCCCCTTCTTCTCCCCACCCTTTCCTCTTTTTTTGCTCCTCAGGTGACCTAGGCCTGCTAGCGCAGCTCGTTCTGCTGGGGGGAGGAGGGTCCTGGTTAGTTGCTTCAGGGATAGAAAGGAACTGTGTGGCCCTTGAACGAAGTGTGTACCTACACACCTTCCCTATGTGTCAAATCTTGTCTGCTGGCCTTTGCTTCTCTCCATAAAATTCCAGCTTCTCCCCCCTCCTGTCTCCCCCTCCCCTCGTAGGGTGCACCCTAAGGCCTCCACACTTACCACGGGAGGTGCCTGCTGCTTAATATAATCAGGAGGGGTCGAGGGTGGAAACACATGCAGGCCTTCAGCTTTGAACCCCCTCTGAACTGTCTTACTGACTTTTATTGGTCCACTTCTGGCCTCGGTCCTTGCCTCAGCCCTTGCCGCTCTTCCTCCTACCTCAGGGGCTTCTCCCCTGGCTTGCAGTCCCAGGTTTGCTCCCCATAGTCCGTTCGGCTATTTCTGCAGTCTCTAGTGCTGGCTCTGCCTCTGGGGGCCCGGATCCGGCAGTTCACAGCGCGGCAGCAGTGCCACTCCTGAGCCGCGCCCTCCCACCGCGGGACTCAGAGTGGAGCCTGGAGCACGCTGAACTCTGGTGGGTCTGGAGACTTCGTATGGCAGTATCGGCTGGAAAAAGAAGAAAAGAAAGGTATTGTAGGGAGAAGTGGGTGCGAGGACGGGGTGCGGGGAGTGAAGGAGGCCCTCAGGAAGCCTTCGGTATCACATTACCCGTCCTGAGGGACCTCAACCCGCGGCCGCCATGTTCCCCCCTCCCTGCCCGCCATATTAGGAGTTTCCTCCTGTCTGGCTGGCTTTTTTTCCCCACGGCGGTGCCTCTAAAAATTGGCACCGCAATGGGAATGCCCAAAAAAGTTCCTGTTCGGAATGGACTTTTTAAATCGATGCCCTGCAGGAACTGGTATGCATGTACACAGGGTGCAGAGGCACAAGCGGGCCCTGCAGGGCCCCCTTTGTCTCCTCTCCGCCAGAGTTTACATGGTGGAGGAACCGCCATGAAAACCATAGTGGGGAGGAAACTCCTATTATGCTAGGTGGGACAGCTGCGATTAATGCCTCCTGACCACTGCAACACCGCCAGGGAATGGTGGTTACCTGGCAGCTGCAGTGGGGCAATGGCAGTCCGACCACCATAATCATAATGGGGCAGTCAGGAGACCTTGGACCGCCAGAGTCATAAATCGCTCCTAAGAGAGTTATATAAGGTTGCTCCAGCGCAAAGAGTCTGGTCACAAGGATATGAAGACATTCTGCCTGAAGGATGTCATCTGCAAATCTTTGTGACCATCTGAAAATGCAGACATCGAGATCTGAAAGGACCTCATCCTCTATCTCTATGTCTGCATCCACAGATGCGAGTTTTGCACCCCTTACTGGACAGGAGCTGCACTGCCAGAAAAGTGATGCATTGCCAAAGAGATGTTGGGAGTAGTAAGTGGAGCCATGGAACCGCTGTCTGCTACTCTTGATGTCCACCACTGTCATTATGCAAAATGGAAACTGCCCCTCAAAGACAGCTTCAGTAGTGCAAATATGCATTGACTAACAAGGGAAATGGGAGCTATTCAATGCTTTTCAACCCCTAGATCTTGGTATTCTGAAGAAATAGCAATGCTAACATTGATTCGCACAGATAATTATGACTTGCGTTGCAACTTTGAGGCACAGTGTTTTGATTTTTGATACTTGCCAGCCTCCCACTTTGAACATTGTAATCTTTGGAAGGATAATATACTGATGTTAAATTGGTACATTCTTTCTAGTATATCACATTATTTAATTGCGTGTCGATGCCAAACACAACATATACAAAAATATTAAAATATATACCACAAACGTTTATAGACACAGAATGATGTTTTAACTTAAAAAATAGTGATGATTACTGATTCATCTATATTACATGGCTATGCTTTCATTACCACTCTACTATCTCTTACACATTATATACAGCGTAGACGTGCTGCAATGAGAAGTTGGGGTGTTTGCAGGGCAATTTCATTGAAGCAGGACCAGTACACAGAAAACAGATTATGATGGGGTTGGGGCAGTACATTTTTCATTGGGACAGTACATTTATCTCACACCTCTGCTTAACTATGAAAACCCATTACCTCCCACAAATACACTTATGGTTAACACTTGGTTGTACATAAACCCATTGATTTGCCACTATCGAGCACAAAAATCAGAAATGGCTAGGCTTGCTGTGAAAAGTAATAAAAGACCCCCTCTGCAAATGCCATCTTGCCCTTTTAGTTCTCAAAATTCTCAATTTGTTAATGCACAGCTACTATGGCGCGTTGATAATCGC
Organism: Triturus cristatus; assembly: GCF_964204655.1. Taxonomy (NCBI): domain Eukaryota; kingdom Metazoa; phylum Chordata; class Amphibia; order Caudata; family Salamandridae; genus Triturus; species Triturus cristatus. Next base: position 893,236,312 of record NC_140592.1, on the reverse strand, counting down.
TGGAAATTATATTGAGAATAAAGAGAGCTATGGAGCCGATAAACAAAGAGAAATATAATGTTGTGCTGCATTGTTCAATTGAGCTCATTAAAAAGGCAGCAACGCAGCATGTCATTTTTTTCACAAAGGTGGATTAAAATAACAGGTGTCAAACCATTATGCTGTACATAATGCTCGAATTCCTGTACCATATATTTATATATTCACAATATTGTAAAGGTTCACAATATATTTGATAAGTGCAGCTGAACTATTTTTTTTTCGTCCAACAACCTTTTCGCAGCTGCCCTATTATTACATTAACATAAGGTTATTTTAACATCTTCTTTTTCAGTTTTTGTTCTATAATAAAGTTACTGTCAGTGCAGCTGTCATAAAGGTGAGATCACAAGATCACGCCCTTTGTGTGTTACTGCAGAACGGAGGGTTGTCATGCAAACAAATTCTGTGTTATTCATAGGTGTAATGGGTGCATATTGCTCACAGTCCTGGCACGCGGGTTTTTATGAAAACACAATTGCAGGGAATGAAAGGAACTACTGAGGCGAACACTGTGATCTGTGAAACAAAGCAAGGGGTTTAAATGTCATGCATTGTTAATGCAAATGAGGACAATGTAGAGGACCCACCCACACCCTGGTGTAAAAACTGGGGTTTTGGGGGAGAGAGGCATTGGAAAGTCCGTCATTGAACCCTTGACCTATCTTCCTGAGTCAGAATTCCACAGTTAATCAAGCCAATATAGGCTCAGAACATGTATTATTATTAATAATAATAAAAATAATAATATTCTATGGCATTAATCACTAAGGGCCTGAATATGAGTGGGTCGTTTTTTTCTGCTCCCTGCGTATACTCTTATTTGAGCAGGGGTCAGAATTACGAGTTTGGTAATATTTAATGCATCCAGTAATTATCAGCTACGTTTAACACCAAAATCCACATGTTATTTCCCCAAAACACCATGCCACCTCAGTTTGAATCCAGACATATGCAAATTAGTCTTGACCCTTCTCCAATGGGAACAGACCAATCCAAACTTCCAGGCCTGGTCCTCCCTGAAACATAACACAACAACTCAGAAGGGAACAGGTTTCATCCTAGTTAAGGCTCAACAGCCAGGTGTAGTTTGGTTCCAGTGACACTGTGTGCATGGGACCCATGTCTGGGCATACCAATCCCCCTTAGTGCGACACAATAAAGTATACAAAAAAGTGATAGATGGAATTTTTAAATGAATCTCTACCACTGGTAATTACTCGGGCGCATCCCAGTCTTTTGGTGTTTGGCACAGCATTTCAGCCAGCCATATGCAAATCATTCTTGACCCTGCTCCAGTAGAAACAGTCCAGCCTGAACTATCAGGCCAGGTCCTGCCTGAACCGTAACACAAGCAACCCAGAACCGATTTCACCCCACTTAGAGATCATCAGCCAGGTATAGCGTGGTTCCATTGACACAGTGTGTAGGTACCCACATCAGGACAAATCTGTTCCACGTTAGGATGACACACTAAAGTATACACTAAAGTACACAAAATAGTGATGCATTGAATGTTTGAATTATTCTAAGCCAAGGGTGATTACTTGGGGTTGCATCCCAGTCCACCATTATTTTTCATACCATGCCACCTCAGTTTGAACCCAGGCATGTGCGAATCAGTCAACTTAGCTTCAATGGGAACAGTCCAGCCCGAACTGCCAAGCCAGGTCCTGACTGAATCGTAACACAAGCAACCCAGGATTGGTTTCGCCCTAGTTAGAGTTCATCAGCAAGGCATAGCTTGGTTCCAGTGACACAGTGTCTGGAAATACTGGTCTCACTTAGCACAACACACTAAAGTATACAAAAAGTATACAAACAGGGACCAGGCACAGATGGCATGGGTGAGGTAGTGTCATGAAAAGGTCTGCTACTGAGTGTATCCGGAAGCAGTATAGAAACTATTTGCCCACAGATAGGTCTGTCACTGTTGAGGGAAATCTGCTCGAGACAAGAGCCAAATATTGATATAGGAAGGAGTCCATTGCCAACAGGAGGCAGGTAGCATGTCAGGTTCTAGCAAAATAATATACACAATATACACAGATCTACAGAAATAATACATGAATACTACTAAGAAGAACTGGCAGAGTACCTTATCCATTAGGATTTGTAGAAAGAACACAATGCATATCTCAAGCTGATGGGTGAGTGAAACATGTCCCATGGGAACAAATTATCCTTTCTCTGTATACTTCTGCAAACCTGGTGCACATTAAAACATAGATCTTGCAACAGATTGCCAATGTACTTAAGCGCTAGCTTGTACGGTTCAACCAAATGTAAAAAAGCATACCGCGCTGTTGATTTGTGTGAATTCTCCAGGAACTCAAAAAACGACACTGCTTCGGAGAAATGTATGATAATGTAGTGCATGCCTTTACCACACATGCCTTTTGCATGCAGCCATAATAATTCCGATGCCTTTACCACTCATGCCTTTACCACAGATGACTTAACAAACATAAGCTTCATTTACCACTACCTACCTGCACCTAAAATTACCCTTATCACCCTTTGCCACTACCCATCCCTAAGCCCTAAAATTGCCCTTGTCACCCTTTAGCACTACCCAACCCTAATCCCACAATGTACCCTTACCACCCTTTAACACCACCCACCCCTAAACACTAAAATTACCCTTACCATCTTTACCACTACCCAGCATTAAACCCTAAAATTACTCTACCCACCTATATACTCTAAAATTATCCTTATCGCCCTTTACCACTACCAACCCTAAAGCCTAAAAATGCCCATACCACACTTTGCCACTACCACCCATAAAATGACTTTTACTACCCTTTACCACTACCCACCCGTTAACCCTAAAATTACCCATACTACCCTTCACAACTACACACACCTAAACCCTAAAATTACCCATACCCTCCCTAAAACCTAAAATGACCCATACCACAGTTTACAAGCCTTTACCACTACCTACTTCTACACCCCATGTGTATCTATCTATCTATCTATCTATCTATCTATCTATCTATCTATCTATCTATCTATCTATCTATCTATCTATCTATCTATCAATCAATCATCTATCTATCTATCTATCTATCTATCTATCTATCTATCTATCTATCTATCTATCTATCTATCTATCTATCTATCTATTTGCGATTGGAGGATAGAAATATAGCAACAGCAGTGTCAAGACAGATACAAAGTCACTGCACAACATCTATTTAAAAGACAGAAGTGAAGTTTGTAAATCAATAAGAGCCAGGCCAAAACATTTGCTCAGAAGCCCACAGCCAACGCTATGAATACAAACACATTTTTGTTATTTGCACGTTGCACTTTAAATGCTCATCCTCATTACGAATCTGGAATGAATATGCAGGAATTTAAGTTTTATTGGAGGCATTTTAATTCACTATTTGATTAAACTTTTAGGGCTTTGATTGTATTTTATTGGGTTTTTTAACTTGCACCCTATGGGCTCTGGGGGCTGAGTTGTGTTCTGTGGCCATATTTTGTAGGCATTCTCTTCAGCCGCCATTTTTCCGCTAGGTTATCAATCTAACAGTTTGTAGGAGGCGGAACTGAAGGTGAGATGTGGGATTTGAGCAGGCTTGCGGCGCAGACACGACTGCTCGGACACATTTTCTGTTATTTGCATGCCACACTTTAAATCCTCATCTTTTTTTACAAATCTGTATGAATTTGCATGAATTTATGTTTCATTGGTGGTATTTTAATTCACTGTGTGATTAAACTATTAGGGCAGTACTGAAGGGGGAGACATGGGTTATAAGCAGGCTCGTGGCGCAGATGTGCCAATGGCACTCCAAAGGCAAACCCGTCTGCACGCATCCGTGTCTGTTCCCTAGCCAGTGCCAGCCCCCCTGTTGGCTTGAAACCAGATCATTTCTCATTGGTGCAACGGTGCTGGGAGTTCTGAGGCAAGATGCTGCACTGTGGCAATGCCTTTGATCTGCTACGAATCCAGAGTCCCTATTCCTGTGCTCACTGCAAGGTGATTTTCAACAGGCAAATGGGCAGTGCAAAAGGATAGGCTTTGGTCTCTAAGGTCTCTGGTAAAGCATCTCTTTCTGGTGGTTTCATAAATGCACATTCTCTCCCCAAACATTCTCAAGAAGTTCTCGATCTGCTTCATGACTGCCATCTTGATTTTTCGTTTATTACAGAGTCTTGGCTCAAGACCTAGTCTAACCCTGATATTGCTGTTGCACTACGCAGACTCACATGTGCCTATCCACAATAAAAGGGAAAGGGTGGGATCACAGTAAGAAGATTGACATGATGCGGCCTAGGACAGGCTGCACAGGGAAGTCCGAGAGCTGAATTATGTCAGCCGAATCATGCCGGTGTCCTTCTCAACTCCACTTTTTTTTTATTATCGGGCTGTCCAGAGGGAAGGATTGGTGACGTCATCTCTGAAGGGGCATACAAGGGCTCCTGCTTGCTGCACCATCCAAAAGAGCCTGGCTTTGGGGCCCTCTCTGGAGCGAAATTCAGGCAGCCAGGCACAGACCATTATGAATGGAAACGATATATGCTATGCGGCAAATACACATAGAATCGGTTCAATGTAGCACAGCAAGCACAGTTGCTGTGTTGAATTGCGTCACCTGGAGAGAGAGTAAAACTGCAACCATATCTTCAAATAAATGGTGCAGTTCTACTCTCTCCATGTGCTGGTGCATTTCGTGCTGCCTAGCGCCAAGGCTGGCACCCTTGTGCCATAGTACTAGGGTGTTTCCTTTTTTTTTTAACAGAGTTTTATGGAGCGCAAACTTGACCCAAATTGGGTATCAGAGCGCTTTACATAGCACCAGTTGCATTACATGAGGACACATTCATAGTTTTTTGTTGGGCACGGGGAGATTAAGTGATTTGCCCAGAATCACAGGATGTTCAGCGTCATTGCTGAGACTCGAACCCAGTTCCCCAGATTTGAGGTCGACCGCCCTAGCCGTTAGACCAACTCCTCTCCCCAAGATAGTTTATTTCTTCTTGTTATGCTAGCCTCAGGCAGACCCACCCATGTCTACATCTGTTTGCGAATATGGGCTTGCATCAAACTATATGGATGGATGTATGGGAACGCCAATGCACCACCCATGGAACGCAATAATGTATTGCAAGGCAGCACAATGCACTGTGTTGTGTTACATTTTTCTTGCAAAGCCACTCAAATCGACATTTGCGTAACTTTGTAAATACGAAAAAGGATTTCGTGTTGGGGATGTCATAAAATGGATGCATCCTCGACCCAGAATCTTTGTAAATCTGAGTTAAAGTGTCTGAAATTGTTTCCTTTTGGAGGGTCCATATATGATGAGGCGTGGGGCCACAATGCCCTAATAGATTTGCTTCCCCTGATGTGGCCTCTTTATCTTGGATGGGGAGTGGGTATTTCAACAAATGTTCACCCTAACAAATGTATCAATCAAGTATCATTTCACAGATTTGCTTGATAAATTGTTTCTTGCCTCACATGATGTAGATAACTGTTGTCCGTGGGACTTTAATATGATCCAGAATCTAGCACTGTGCAAAAGTATGTGCCGTGGGAATCAAAGCCATCAACATACTAGAGTTCTTCCTAGAATTGGTTGATTGATTAAAATATGTAGGTGTAAGGAGCCTAAAACACTGGAGGTTCAGGAAATGTATTTTTTTAAACCTTCTTTAATCAAATCTGATTTATACCTGCTTGTCTTACAGGATCAGAAATGTCTCCGTTCTCATTAAAACATTATCTGGACATTCACTGGTGCTTTCTGGCCTATCTTACTTTATGCCGCTCTCCAGTGCCCACAGCTAGATATTGAATTTGCCTCTCCTAACATGCCATGAGATTCAGAATCACATTGCATCGGATATTAAAGTGTTTTCACAGATCAAAGACAACAATAACATTTTGATTCTTGTATGCTGGATGCATTTAAGGCATTCCAATTTGACATATGTTTCTCTGTGGTCCTATGGACTAAAACAGTTTGGGAACATTTCCTGATATTAGAAGAAGATCAAGAATTTGAGGAGGATCCCACATAATTGCCATTCAAAGATTGACTTGGCTATTACCGACTCTAGGGCTGAAATGTTCTTTGCAAAGAGATTTTAACCCTTCCCATCTATACTTGACAACCCACAAGGGTTATTCCATATTCACTTAAATGTTAGCAACAAACACAGTCATAGCTGTAAAATGATCTACTGGACATTAAAATAGATTCTAGGGATATATAAAACACTTACCTTGCTGTTTTCTCCAACATGTGTGCAATTTATTAATGGAGGACTTACTTTTTAGAAGAAATCTAGTATAACACACTCTCTGGTCATGACATTTGTGGACTTAAGGTCACAGATTAAACGATGAAGTAAAAATACCAACCAATTTACGCGGAAAGGTAAATTATCTGGCCCAGAAGGACATGCATTGTTTTCTTTTAAAATTATATTAAATAACTAGCACAAAGTACCACAGCCAACACATAATGAGATGCTGAAAGCTAGATGAAATCCATATATAATTGTCTTATTCTTTATATCTAGAAAAGACATGACACTATGGGGACATGAATAACTTCAGATGCTGAAGCTAGCAAAATATCTGCAACACTGCTAGAGTGACGTTTTCAGACAATGATCAGCAAAGATTAAAGTGTATAAAGAAATAGAAACTCATTTGATAGAGGACACAGTGTTTCAAGTGATCTCGTGATCTGTTTGAAACCTGAAAATGACTCCCCATGTTTGAGATAACTTAATGTAACTATGGAGGCATTGGGCATAAACTGTCCATTTTTTCGATGGACGAAGCGATTTTTTAAAAACGCAGTGCAAGGGAATCAATTAATGTTCTTTTTAGGTTCACTTCAACACGTCAGAGATGACCCCGGTCACAACCACAGTACACCTTGACGTAGAGCCTTTTCTTCAAATCAGACAGCATGCAAGTACAAGGTGTATTTTGATGCAAAATGTAGACTATATGTTTTCATTGGTTTTCTTGAAGTGCATGACAATAAAGTGGAGGCAATGAGTACAGCTCATAGTGTTTTCAATGTTGTAGTATGTTTTATTAAATGGTCCTTGTTTCTCCATTTTTTATTTTGCTTTTTAGTTATAGGTTTACAAGTCAAAACGTGCAATTGAAAGCTCTACCAACCTCCTTATGTTTTCAAAAGGGGAAAACCAAGATATAATTGTGCTTGACAGATCACAATGATATGGAATATAGTTATTCTTTACCCTCGAAATCCAATTCTACTCTACTTTGAGAATGTGTATGAACTGAAATAATTTATGTTACGCTGCACACTGAAATGTGTTTTCTCTAATACATTTAAAAAAATATATATATATTAAAAAATGGCCATACTTGTTCAAGTTGTCACCATTCTGTAAATTCTTGTAGACAGTGGAATAGGGCTCATTTTGTGATTTGCTCTGGATGAGAACTGTACAGAGTAGGAAGTATTTGAGTAACAGATATAGGCACAGTGGGGCTCACTAATAAAGGTCGTGACAAAAACAATCAAGATGGGCCTCTACTGAGTTCTGGGACCGTACACATTACCTAAAAGGGTTTGCATTGATTGCTGTTGGGCACCTGTTGCAGAGAAACTTATCATGGGGTGTGTGCAAGTGGAAGACAGTGGCTAAAGAACAACAGTAGGTGTGGTTTTTGTAGAAATGTCTTGTTGAGGCCTAGCTGAGAGGGAAAGTATGGTCTCTTGTGATATCGGCTATGAGTCTCGGGATAGAGTGAGGCATGAAACCCACCCCTCACCTGCAACAATGTTTGGACCATAAAGAAGCAATCATTCTCTCTGAGAGTCCATACTTGAAGCCCATTCAATGAGCTCCTGAAAGAATAGCAAAAGAGACATCACAATGTGGGGTAGGCCACTTAAAAACAAGGGTGCCATCTAAGGTTCATCTATTGTGCTGAATTATCTTTCATGAATTTTAAATACAGTTCCATGTTACACCTTCTTGACACTGATAGACGGTGTGGTGACTCTTACGTGAAGAAGGTTCTTGGCATGGGGAACTGTACAAAGCTCACAACCTGGTCTATGTTCTCTCCCCAGAAAGCAACTATTGTCATTCTTTGTTCCCAGATTCATTCCTGACAGTGTCCCGAGGTGCTCTCTGTGTCAAGTGGTGAATCAATGGCCTCAGTTACTACTACTGGAAATGTTATGGGACGATGGGATTATCATGGAGGCAAACAATTGTAAAGCACAGAAATCCAATTTCATCAAAGACCTTGTGACGGCACAAACTTGAAAGAAAAGAGGCGACTTACACATCTGCTTCTTCTGAGCAATTATTTAAATGCCACCTATCAAAACTCAGTTCAGGGTCGGTCTTGGACAGAAAATATGCCTGAGCACCAAAATAAAAGTGGATCCCATTAATGGATTAGATAGCTAGGAAAGTGTGCCATGTTTGCAAATTGGGGAAGTTTTGATAGTGTAAAGACACGCTTTATAAGTGTATTACAAGGGACACCCCCACAACCCAGCTATATATATTGTTTTTTAATTTTCAGGATCTGCGACACATGTCCCTGAGTCCTGTAAAGGCTGCACAAACATATTTTTCATATAGTGGCCTCCCAAAGAGGATTGACTACCTGCATTCAAAGTGGCCAATAAGAGCATATCTGGGCATCAACAATCCAGATATACCTAAACATTTAACCCCTTCATTACCAACCCAAGCCCTTCTTTAATTGCTTAAATGTCTCATACATGGCAGAATGGATTTATAAAAGTTGCTGTACCATGTTTCAGCAAAAGGGAGAGAGCAGAACAACATTATATCGACTAAGATATGGCACTGTTTCTATAGTCCTCTGCTGAATTTTGGCTGCCTTGTGCCAATCACACACACAACCACACACACTCTTTGAACCATAGTGCAAGGAAGTATGCATGATGTGTAACATAGGTTTTGTACTGAAAGGGTACAGTTTGAGTGCAAAATACCATTCTAAGATATGGTTTAATAATTTTCCTTACTGTGTGTGAGTGCTGTACAACACAGCCCACTTTCAAATTTAAAAAGTGTGAGAAAATATAACTTTTGTGCCATAAAATAAAATGTTTGTGCGTTACCACATACCATTGAAAAATAAATAAACTTCAATAACCAGGAGGCTCTGGTGCTTTACTACAAATGTAGAGAAAACAGGGGCATCATTAAAACCCCTCATAGACCACCATTTCTTTTTCTTGGAGCTGCAACATTATTTCAATTTATGAAAAAGAGCAGGAAAAAAATGAAGAAAAATGCAGAGTCTGAACAGAAGAAAATACGCAAGTCACTCTCCCATCTCTTTCTCATCATTGTGTTGAATGAACAAAAGCTGCTTGTGGGACTGAGAAAGAACAATACATTTTTTCCAAAGAAGTAAAAAGGGGCAACCATGTATTTCTCTATATTATAAAAATATACATTAATGTTGAGGTTGGATGATATTCGACTCTGTGTCTTTAATAAAATGAGGACTGTCTCAGCATTGCCTCTTGGAAAATCTACATTTTATAACAAGACCACACGCTCTGATTATGCTTTTTCAAATCTATCACTGAACAAGAAACATGATCCACTGATTAGCAATAGGATGTGTGGTATTCTGTGATCTCCTAGTTCCTTGCTGCTCAGTCTGTGTGAGTGTGATGTAATAGAATGTTCAAGAGCATGGTTTGGATGAGTGGTCAGTTGGAATGAGTGGGGCTGAGCAGCAGGTTGCTGTGCCTGGTGGGGCTGTACCATCTTGCCTGTAACTGAATAAACCTACATAATCGACACTACTGGCTATTGGACTGATTACCTACAAGGACCTTACTTTGTTTACAAAAGTGGCGAAGATTTTTAAAAGAACCACGCACGAAGAGGTAAGAAATTGCACAAGAAACTAAAAGGAAATTGCCAGAGTCTGAAAAGAAGTCTGGAAATTAGTTTGAGCAACGCCCTGGATGCCCCACCGATGTCTTCTACAACAGACAGCCTACACATGGGACATTTGGGCATCTGATATTGTGTGGCTTGAGACCTGCCAGCCTACAGACAGCCTACAGAATTGAACATTTGATTTTTGACCAGTGTCAGCCTACAGCCAGCCTACAGTCAGCCTACAGCATTGAAATGAACTGGCAGCTTTTACTTTAAAACCAACCGGCAACATTGATATGGAAATTATTTACAGTCATCTGGTAGTGCTAAAATACAAACAGCAAGTTGTGAAGGAACTCGTACTGTGAATAAATGTGAGAGTTTGGACCTGCTTTGACACAATCGACAGCAAGACTCATGTTCAACTCCCTTCAAGTTTGGCACTAAGTAATTAGCAGTTTATGCGGAGATGCAACTGAGGAGAGGAGCCCGAACTTGGGCAGCGGGTAACTCGTGTAGCGCACTGTTATATTGTGCTTGGACTGTGCACTTACAGTGAACCGGCAACCTATTTTGTGAAGCATCTTTGGCAAGTATATAAATACTATCAAACCACAGCAGTGTGGGACATTGCTTGCTTTGTGCATTTAACTATATCTATGAGAAATCGGTATTCTAGGGCATAATTCGGGCCCAGGGGAGTGTTCAGCTAGTTGTTGCATTCACTGCGCTGGTGAAAACAGTATTGTGAACATGTGAAATTTGAAGGACAAACCTGTTGTGTCTTTTTAATTGCTACATTGCAGCTGCGAGTCCCTGCTGTGATGTGTCCTGCAAGACCCTGCTGTGACGTGTTCTGCATCCTGGAAGAAGGACTGTCGGCGTATTACGGATGCTTGATCCTTTTGTTACATGATGTGGCTCCTGTGACGCATGCGGCCATGTTGGATGTAGCTTTGTGGGCGCAATCCATTTGGGATGTCAAGGCATCCTCTTACAACAGTTCATTGGTTGTGGAGGCTGCGCCCGGTGCAGTGGTTCCAGCGTCATATCTTAGCAACCTCATCAGCATGAGGAAGAGTGATAAAGTGGCATGTGACTGCTCTCGGGTGCTCAGGGATCATCGGCAAGGAAAGAAGTGACACTCGCGCTCAGCAGTGTGGTGAGATGGGCCTGTTGGTCTCAGGCTAAAGGTGATGACATTCTGTTTTTTTTTTGCATGATGGCTCGCGTGAGAGGTTGCTCACCTTACTATTGTACAGTTGTTGCAAGCAGATGTTGCACCCATATTAAGTATTTTTATGGGTCAATGTCAATGCCTGTGTATGTTGTTGTGATTCTTCTGTTACATTTATTGTGCACCATGTTTAAATTGATTGCAGTCTGTGGTTTTGCATGTTCGTCAGTGTTGGAAGCAGCTGTCGCATTCATACTAGGTCTCTGTACAACACAATGTTGATGCCTATGTATTTTGTCTTGAATCTGTTGTTGCATTAACTGTTTGCCATGATAATTGGTTGTGGTCTGTACTTGCTTTGTTGCATATGATTCTGTATTTGAGTGAGTTTACGAGTGAGCATGTGTGATATAAAGTATGGGGTGCGTGTTGTATTGGCGTTGATCTGTGTAGTTTCCTTTGTGTGGGAGTCTGTAGGGTGGGGTCTGATGTGAGACTGTATGCATTAATTTGCAGTGTGTGCAGTATTCAGTATTTGTGAAGTGATTTGCTAGTCTTTTTTGTGTGACCTTGTTGGGTGCTTTACTTGAGTCTGTGGTGAGCTTGTGCTTTGTGTATATCCTAGGTACTGACATGAGGGGACCGTGTATTTGGTTTCCCTCATATTTGTGCCATGGAGGGAACATGTGCGTTCCTTTGCCCAGCGAGATGTGTACTGTAGTGGGAACATAGGCATTCCTTTGTCCAGCGAGATGTGTGCTGTAGTGGCAACATGTGCGTTCCTTTGTCCAGCAAAGTGTGCGGTAGTGGGAACATGTGTGCTCCTTTGTCCAGTGAGATGTGTGCTGTAGTGTGAACATGTGCGTTCCTATGTCCAGTGAGATGTGTGCTGTAGTGGGGAACATGTGAATTCCTTTGCCCAGCGAGATGTATGCTGTAGTGGGAAAACGTGTGTTTCTTTGTCCAGCGAGGTGTGCTGTAGTGGGAACATGTGCGCTCCTTGGTCCAGCGAGGTGTGCTGTAGTGGGAACCTGTGTATTCATTTGTCCAGCGAGAGGTGTGCTGTAGTGGCCCTGCAGTGTATTCAGTTGTAGGTCCTGCGGCGTATGCAGTTGTGGGGTGTGTGAGGTTGCATCCTGCCATAGATATTTATATATATGGAGTTCTCTCGCAGGAGATAAAGATATATAGTATATAATCTTTATGTGTGATCTACCTTTACAATGAACATCCTTTTCTATTCAAGGATTGTAATGAATCATGTAATGTGATCGACGTGATTTTCATTTTATGGTGTGATCTTTCTTTACAGTCTAAGGAGTGAAATAATTTATGTAATGTGATCTTTCTTGTAATTTAGGATTGGTTGCATGTTTACAGGACCCTGCATTTTCTTTCACCCAGCATCCTGTTGTTTATTTTGTTTTCTGAAGGAAGAAGGTATGTTGTATTCTGTGATCTCCTAGTTCCTTGCTGCTCAGTCTGTGTGATTGTGATGTAATAGAATGATCATGAGTGCAGAGTTGTCTGTTGGAACAAGTGGGGCTGAGCAGCAGGATGCTGTTCCCTGTGGGGCTGCACAATCTTACCTGTAACTCAACAAACCTACATATTCTACACTACTAGCTACTGGACTGATTACCTACAAGGGCCCTACTTCGTTTACAAAAGGATGCTTTAACCCTTTCGATGCTTGTGACGGAGCAGTTTAGTCATGCGTGTCGGTCACGCTGTGCGGATGACGGAACCGTTCCGTCACGGCCCCGCCCGCGCAAGAACCCTTCAGCACAGCGCGGTAATCCGTGCCGCGCTGAAGGGGTTAAAACTAGAAGTAGCTGATCAATTAGCTAATCTTGGAATATCTCCTAGTCTGGCTCCTCCCCAAGAAAGCTTTAGATGTCATGGCTCCTCAAGAGTAATGAGCAATCAAATCTCGAGGTCATGCTATCTGCTCGAATCATAACTCATTTGACCCATCTTGCAAAACTGGCAGATGACACTGGAGAATGGGGCGTTATGAAATAAATCAATAACTGACCAGAAGACATTCTGAGAAGTGCTGTATGAGATTGTTTTTCTTTTATACATCTTACTACGCAAACTGGGAAAGCAGGATACTCCACTTCTGAAATAAGTGCTGTAGTAGAAAATTGGCCTGCCCAATACATGTAAAGCATTGGATTAAAAACTCTTTCAAAGAAATTAAACACTGCAGCATTGTTAACTTTGCCAAGAAATCTTTCAGAGACAGTAAAGAGTTATCTGACCATTCAGAAAACAAATTCAGAATGTGTTAACATCCCCAAAACATCTGTATTTGGGAGAAGAAGGTACAATTATCCTAATATCATAGAGTAATTTGCAGATCAACGGGTGTTCTCCAATAGGTTTTCCATTATTATATTGATGGTTTAATGAAACGGACGATTTTTGAATATAGACTGTTCTATAGGATATACATGAAGACGAAATTAACTGGTTAAATTCAGTTAGAAAACGTTGAGGGATCAACAGTAAAGGATCAAATATTTTACCTGCTTGCCATCTCCAAGATATCTATATACGGGCCCATCGCATCCAGCAGTTTTTCTTTGACTGGCCCTGTCAATTCCAGTCTTAGGATCCTTTCCATTTTTAGTGAAGAACATTTGGGGCATATTATCAAGAAACGGCGTTAAAATTATCGCTTCTTTAGCGGCAGAAAACTGCTGCTAAAGCGGCGATAATGGGCTTGATAATATGCCCTTGAGAATTCCCATAGAAGCCCATGTTCTGGTGTCAACATGGGCTTCTATTTGAATTCTCTGCGGCATATTATCAAGCCCATTATCGCCGCTAAAGCGGCGATAATTTTAACGTTGTGCTTGATAATATGCCCCTAATACTTTGCGATCAATGACATGAGTTGCAAGAGCCTTATCAGCAATGATAGGCTATGGACACTGATCTTAATTAGTTTCTGATCACCTTGTCAAAAGGACATCTTATTCTTGCATGAGTAGACTCCTCTACATGAGGAACAGTTGACCAATATGATCACAAGGGATAATACAAGAGTGCAAGGTCAAACAGAGCCTCACCTGTTGGATTGTAAATTTCAGATGCGAATGAGGGTCCTTTTTTTTAGAAAAACCTGGACATTCTCTAGAGTGTGTTTTTATTGAGGCCAAATCAATTAAGGTCGGAATCATTTTCACCATTGGAATCTGAATCAGGGAATTGAGTAATCACATTTTGTTCACCATGGGTTTGAATGAACAAATTATCCGCTCTGACGTTTCTTTTAGTGAAATTCGACCTCACCTTTAGATGGTCTTTTAGCTATCAGATCACCCCAATCATCGCAGGAGCGGTTATCCTCAATCATAGTTCTGACACAACCAGAGATTTTGGTAGCAGAGGAAAATACAGATTCCAATGACCAATGCTTCTCTGATAAGGAACAATTTGTAACCTTGCCCATAGATTTACAGGTAAATTGTACTTTGTTTGAGTCTGGACTCCTACATGCTGAAATATAAGGTAAATTAGGCCTGCTGATGCCAGCATGTAAGGTGTGGGTCTTCAGTTTTCTAATGTCCTACACAATTGAGCTCCTCATGCATTTGATGCATTTGTCAGGATTATTAAGACAATTCTTAAAATTCTTGCTAAAACACTCTTCACTCTACTCCATGTCCTTATTTTGAGAGGGATCAGTCATATTACACGAGACTGAAAATCATATAATTCTGTTTATTAAGTTTACTGTGTTTTCCTGTATTTGCTGTTCTACAGAGCTCAAGGAAGTGTATTCAAATGAAAGTTTCTGCTTGGAAAATTGGGCTAGTTTTCTTTAAAAATGTAGGTGTAGCTCTAATTAGCTGTATCGAGAGGCCAAAATTCATTCGGGGGCGCCTCAGAATCGCATCTTTGAAAAGGTTAAAGAATCCTGTGCCCTGTCATCAAAATGCGCCAGTCTGTCCAGAGCCTGTGTAGTCAAGTGAGAGCAGGTAGGCCTTACAATTGGCTGCTAGAGCGGGACTCACGTGAAGCCTAAAACATCACATGCCCCCAGCAAAAAGCTGCAAGAGTAAGAACATAAAGCAAATAAAATCCTATCATAATTAATCACATTTGTTAATTCTGAACACAAATAACACATTAGTAATATGAAATTGAAAGGTAAATTTGCCTGACTGCCGGAAGCAAGAAAGAGGAAACGGTGGACTATGTTTGTCTGTTTATATGGTCTTAATGCTGTGTCTGTGTAGTCTATATTTGTAGTACAGCACCACAGCTGGATGTATAATTACATTACATCTTCTGAGCATTGTTAACTTGTACAGAAATAAGTAACAGTGTTTCCAAGCTGTTTAAGCATTAGAAATTAAACACAGGAAAGTAGTCCTTTGTAGTGAGTGAATTATGTTCTGGCAGGATCTCCTCACACTTTTGAATGCAGAAGCTCTTGCTGTTATGAAGTTCTTATCAATTATCTGATAACGTAATTAAAACGTTTCCAAATTTTATTAAAATTAATATCAGCCTGTGCTATCGGTTAAACCATGTGTTGATTCATTATTAAGATGTCATTAATAACTCATGATGAATTTATTTATAAATCCTTGCTATTGTTGCATGGGTTATCTGTAAAAGAGTACAATAATAGGAAGATGCAGTAGAATAACGCTGCATGATTTGACACATTTTTCTAAAAGGGCTATGAAAGTGTACATGCATTTTTACTTTACTTCTTTCTGGAATTACAAAGTTCAATTTGCCATTGGTACAGGCTTGCAGGACACTTTATAGCATTAATGTGAATTGAAGAAGGAGGCATCACTCAGGGTCAATGCTAAACTTACGGCCTCATGTACAACACCATTTTGCTGTCGCAATCCATGTAATTTGCAAAATCACAGCGTTTAAAACCAGAAAAAAGGCCTTTTACAATGCAATAATGCCCTTTCATGGGTTGGAAAAAAGTGTCTGACTCATGAAAGGACGTTTGTGGCCGTTTCTTAATCTCAGATAGGAGGGGCCTTGAAAGGAGCATTCCCTGTAATTTGTGATTTGGAAAGGTATGAATCAATGGTTTGTGTTCACATTTACAGTCACAAACCACTGATCAGCAATTGACCCCCGAGTTGTGGTAATACCTAATTCGCAAATTGTCCGCGTCAATGTAGTCCACTTCTGAGGAAATGTTGTGGAAAAGGCATACGGGGGCAGCAGTATAACACAGAGAAGAACATACTTAAATGTCAGAATGTCAGAAAACTTACAGTCAATGTATCACAAGTTTGTGGACTTGTTTTGAGGGAAGAATCATATCAAGATAGCATAGCAGGTGGAAGGTGTGTATAATCACAATGTGACATAATAATAATATTTCACAACCAAGGCAGAACAAATGGAAGGTGTCCAAATGATACACATTTGAAGGACCAGTAAATATTTGTAGCAAGGTGTAATATGATTTAGGTTAAAGTGCATGCTGTATGAGCCCATGTCGGGCATCTTTGCTGAGTCAAAGTATTACAGTATTTTTGTACCAAACATCCTCATCAGGCAACAATGGGATGGCTCAAAATATTAGGAACAGGATGTAGGGTACAGGGTACAGTATTAAATCTGGGAAATCTCAATGGATTTGATGACAAAGGTATTTACTGGTTAGACGGGGAATGGTAAAGTCTACAAATCAATATATCAGACAGGAGTACTGCCAGTGCAACAGAAGAGGGTAAAACAAAAAGGATTTGAATGGAGCAATCACAGGGAAAACCATGAACAATAATCCACAGGAAAGGGAGAACAATTGGACTAAAGTTTGGAAGATAGTAGATAGGGAATAGTTTTTCTCAACCCCTTCGCTGCTAGGCCTCCTCCCCCCCCGTGCTAATCCTTTTTTGGCTATTTGGGGTAGTGCGCGCTTAGGCCCCTGTAACTTTTTGACCACATAAGGTATCCATGCCAAATGTGCGTCCTTTTCTTCCAACATCAAGGGGATTCTAAAGGTACTGTGGATTCCCCTTTGGTTTTTTTTGGGAAAAATGGGAAAAAAGGGCTGCAAATGAAAGTGTCTGGGTTTTTCCCTGCAAACGGTATCAAAAAAGGGTTTGTCGGGCTGATATCACCATTTACCCAGCTTTTAAGGAATGACAGACTTTTGTCAGAAAACCAACATTTTCACACAGTTTTGGCATTTTTCTGGGACATAGCCCATTTATTGCTATTTTTTGTGCTTTCAAGTTAATGGTAGAAATGGTTTGAAAGCAATAATGGATCCTGGAAAGCTATACATTTTAGAAAAGTAGACAAATTCTGAATTCAGCAAGGGGTCATTTGTGTAGATCCATCAAGGTTTCTTTATAGAAAGTAACAGTTAAATATAGGAAAAATTGAAAATTATTTAAAAAAAACTGTCTTTTGTGTCAACGTTTTCAGCTGTAACTTCTTCTAATTATGACACCTCTTTGAAAGCAATATACCATTACATCTGCTGGACCTTACTGGTTGTGGCGATATATAGAATCCCCTGCAAACCTAAATTTTAGCTGAAAAAATTACTGTGTGAGCCCGGTGATGCAACAACAAAAATGTGTGAAAAAAGTGATTTTTTTTCAGCTAAAATTGTGGTTTACAGGGGATTCTGGGTAAGAAACGTTGAGGGATCCACGCAAGCCACACCTCCCTGTAACCCCCCGGGTGTCTAGTTTTCATAAATGTGTGGGTTTGGTAGGTTTCCCTAGATGGCCGCCGAGCATGGGGCCAAAAACCCAGGTGACCCCCCATGGAAAACTAGGTGGTTTTGAGATAGGCAATTTTGATGTCGACTCACTACGTTTTGGGCCCTTGCCTGTCGCGGGTACATGAGCCTCCAACACAAGTGAGGCACCATTTTTATTGGGAGACCTGGGGGAACGCTGGGTGGTGGGAAATTTGTGTGAGCCCGGTGATGCCACAACTTTCCCACACAAAAATGTGTGAAAAAAAGTGATTTTTTCTGCTAAAATTGAGGTTTACAGGGGATTCGGGGTAAGAAAACATTGGGGGATCCACTCAAGCCACACCTCCCAGGAAGCCCCTGGGAGTCTAGTTTTCAGAAATGTGTGGGTTTGGTAAGTTTCCCTAGATGGCCGCCGAGCACGGGGCCAAAAACGCATGTGACCCCACTTGCAAAACCAGGTGGTTTTGATATAGGCAATTTTGATGTCGCCTCACTACGTTTTGGGCCCTTGCCTGTCGCGGGTACATGAGCCTCCGACACAAGTGAGGCACCATTTTTATTGGGAGACCTAGGGGAACGCTGGGTGGTGGGAAATTTGTGTGAGCCCGGTGATGCCACAACTTTCCCACACAAAAATGTGTGAAAAAAAGTGATTTTTTCAGCTAAAATTGAGGTTTGCAGGGGATTCTGGGTAAGGAAACACTGGGGGGTCCACGCAAGCCATACCTCCCTGGAAGCTCCCGGTTGTCTAGTTTTCAGAAATCTACTAACACAAAATCTGAAACTAAATACATTGCACTAATGCCAACCTTGAAACAGAATAATACATGTTAAACAATACAGACCAGGCACTTCACTTTACCACTCATGGATGCTCTCAAAAATTATTTTGCGTATGGTACACTCTAAAACAAGCAGGCACACATAGTCCAGGGTTAGAAGGACGCTCGGAAGAGGACATACGAGTCTCCTTCCACGCACCTCTTCACCAACAGACTCTACATCTCCTAGTGGGAAAGTCTTTTGAGGATATGGGAGGAATGTAATCAGGAAAGTGGCGATCTTTCAATCGATCCACATCCTCCACCACTCCAACTATAGGAACACTTGCCTGTTCCACAACAACAAGGCTGCCTATCACAGACTGCTGAAACTGAACAAAAGTCAACTTTGCCGCAGGAGAACACTCCTTGAACACAACAAAAGCATTGAAAGTTGCTAAATTGAAGAGATGGATGGCAAACTTCTTATACCAAACGTAAGTCTTACGAATAGCAGTGTAAGGTTCCAACCTCTGATCTACTCTATCAACACCACCCATGTGCTTATTGTAGTCTAAAATGCACACAGGTTTGCGCACTTCAGCAATCTGACCCCAAACAGCCACAGGTGAAGTACTCTCATCATGGATGGTAGTCAGCATGTACACATCCCTCCTGTCCACAAATTTCACAGCTAGTAGTTCATCACTACGCAAGGAACTGCACTGTCCCCTCTGAAGTTTTTTGCAAACAAGCTCTTTTGGATAACCTTTACAGTTAGAGCGGATTGTGCCACAAGCAAAATTGTCCACTTTGAAAAATTCCTTAAACAATTTCACAGCAGTGTAGAAGTTATCAAGGTACAAATGGTGGCCTCTGTTAAACAGTCCTCTAGCAAGATCCCACACAATTTTCTCTGAAACTCCAAAAGTGAACGGACAACCAGGGGGGTCAATAGTGGAATCCCTACCAGTGTACACATGGAAATTGAAAGCATATCCTGTCCTACTCTCAGACAACATATACAGCTTAATTCCATAGTGTGCCGTCTTGCTAGGGATGTACTGCCTAAAAACCAAACGGCCCTTGAACAAGACCAAAGACTCATCAATAGATATTTCTTTCCCTGGAGTATAGATCTCTGAAAATCAATCTACAAAGTGATCAAGAACAGGCCGAATCTTAAACAGACGGTCACTGTCAGGGTGATCTTGTGGCAACGCCAAAGATTTATCAACAAAATGCAGCATCCGTAGCAAAAGTAAATACCGATCACGAGTCATAACTGCAGGAAATATGGCCGTTGCCATCAAGGGACTGGTAGACCAATATGAAGCCATGGACGGCTTCCTTATCAAACCCATCAATAAAGTCAAACCCAAAAACTTCTTCATCTCTTCCAGATTTGTGGGAGTCCACCGGGTAGCTCTAGAGTGGGGCCTAAGTTTGTCACTGTTGTCCCTCAAAAACTGTTCAGCATACAAATTAGTCTGCTCAACAATCTCACCCAAAAATACATCATCCATAATCAACTGAAAAAACTGTATAGGCAAAAAAATTTCACAATCCGCTCTACACCCTGCATCACCACCAAAGGCAGGCAACACCGGCTGCACCATGTTTGGATCATCCCAGAGTTCAGCACTTCCAGTAGGAAGCCTAGCAGCCTCAGGCTACAATCCAGATGCCTCTTGCACCATCTGCACAGAAGTATCCTCCTCTAAAACAGGCACTTCATCCGCACTGAGGTGTAGCTTCATCCACACCAAGAGTAGCTTCATCTGCACTGAGAGTACCTTCATCATCCGATGATTCCATGTGTAAAGGAAAATCACTGCCTGAATCTTCCCCTCCCTCCTCTCCCTCAGACACACTGTCAGTCTCATAATCCTGCTCAGAGGAATATTCAAGAAGCATACCAACCACCTGCTGAGCAGTCATTCTACGGCTAGCCATAATGCTTACTGATAAAGGTAACTTGTCAGACAAGTCAACAACAACAACAAACACTTTGTAAAATAAGTAATAAACAAAATGCACCTTTATCAGAAATACCTATATACTCCAAAACGATACCACTCACTTGCCAGAAGCAGCTAAACTCACCACCACCTACTCTGCATAGACATAGTATGGATCAACAATATCCCACTAAAAAAGAAAGAGAAAAGAAAATTACACATAAAACAATGCAAAACACATCGCAACGAATTTCATGCTCAAAACACTAACTAAATATGCTGCCATTATGACACCACTTACAAAAAAATTAATTCATACATGACAATAATACTCATTTGGAGTAAATACAACAAAAAAGTTTTTCTTACCAAAAAATGCAACTACGCAAAACTGCAGAACAACCACTGTCGAAACCGCAAACAGGAATCAAAAGCTTTACACTAGAATAAAAAGGAGAAAAAAACATTACAATCACATATGCAAATAATGCACCAGTCCAAACACAATCCACCAGCCAAGCTAAGGGGTAGGTGGGCCTAAGAGTATAAATAAAATATTCACCCCCGTAAAAGGGGAGCAACCCTTGCCCTTGAGGCCACTCCCCAACTCAAAAAGTTTAAAAAACCCTGGTGTCTAGTGGCTTCTGCCCCCCTAGGGGGCAAATGGGTCTAAAAACATACTGATATTCTTCCACCCAAAGAGGGCAGAAATGGCCAGAATCATCCTCCCATAAAGGGGAGCAACCCTTGTCCAAGGGGCCGCTACCCAACATAAAAAATGCCCTGGTGGCCTAGTGGCCCTACAAAAGAACAAATCAGCCGATCTGCCCCTCAGGGTGGCAGAAACAGACAAATTAATGCTGCCCAAAGGGGAGCAACCCTTGCCCAAGGGCCACTCCCCACAAACAAATCCCTGGTGGTCTAGTGGGCCCAATTTTAAAAAAACTTGTGAGATCTGCCCACCAGACACAGCCACAAACATTGCCCCCAAAGGAGAGCGACCCTTGACCAAGGGGTCACTCTCCACAAATAAATTCCTGGTGGTCTAGTGGGCCCAATATAAAAAAAATTGCGAAATCTGCCCCCCCATGGGGGCAGACAGCCACAAACAATGCCCACAAGGGGGAGCGACCCTTGCCCAAGAGGCCACTCCCCACAAATAAATCCCTGGTGGCCTAGTGGCCACACAAAAAAAATCAGCCGATCTGCCCACCAGGGTGGCAGAAACGGCCAAATTAATGCTCCCCAAAGGGGCCACTCCCCACAAACAAATCCCTGGTGGTCTAGTGGACCTAATTTTTAAAAAAACATGGCGATCTGGCCCCCTGCGGGGGCAGACACAGCCACAAATATTACCCCCAAAGGAGAGAGACCCTTGCCCAAGGGGTCTCATCTCCACAAATAACTCCCTGGTGGCCTAGTGGGCCCAAAATTAAAAAATTGTTAAATCTGCCCCCCCCATTGGGGCAGCCAGCCAAATACATAGCCCCCAAAGGGGAGTGACCCTTGCCCAAGGGGCCACTCCCCACTAAATTCTCCCTGGTGGTCCAGTGGGCCGTTTAAAAAAAAACATTATGCTAAATCTGCCCCCCCAGGGGGGCAGACAAAGCCAAAATTATTATCCCCCTAAGAGGACTGACCCTTGCCTAAAGGGCCGCTCCCCCAAACAACAAAACAAACTCGCGTTTATAAAAAAAGAAAAATACCAGGTCTAGTGGCCATTCCTGCTGCATGATCGCACGTTCGTGCAGCAGGAATGCACAAAAGGGGGAAAGGAAAACCCTTTCCTTTCCCCCGATGCCTCTTTTGAATAAATCCCCCCCTCCCCAGCCCCAAAAGTTACCTGTTTGTTCCCCGACGCGCTTGAAGCAAATGGCTTCCTGCGCGTCGGGGAACAAAGGGAAACCTCCAATGATGTCAGCGCACCTCGCGCGCTGACGTCATTGATGGCGTTTACGGGGACGGGGTGAGGCAGGAGAACGGCTTCCCCTGCCTTCCCCGGTAAAAATAACCGGATGGGCGTCCCACGGGGGGAGCGCCAGTGCTTCCCCCGTGGGTGGGTGTCATGACGAGCTGGACTCCTCATGAGCACACCCCCACTGTGGGCCATGACTCGTCCAGCTCGTCATGAGCACCCAAGAGGTTAAGCCACTGTGGCACTCACTACGACTGGCCAGATAAGTGGTGTGATATTCATTGCTCTTGATAAAATCTCACTCCATAGAGTCGTAATTTATTTAGTGCAACAAATACCTTCCAATTACAGATTGGTGCTTACTGTACCGAAATGAGAATGTTCCAGTAAATTTCAGGATTTTTCCTCCTATTATTATTTGCAAGTTTGATTTCTGCTTTCTTTCACAAAAATCCTAACTGCAATATGTGCAGCAACAGGAGTTACCATAATGTCGCAGTGAGGGTCGGAAACAGAAGCGAGGAGGCTGTATGGGGTGAATATTGCAAGGCTTTTATTGCTTGGAACTAACAACCCGTAGTGATAGAAAGGTCGTGGTTTTAAACAGAGTGAGCAAAGTCCATAACACGACGTTCTGGTTTGAGACAATATGAAGAATTTCGCTGGTGCGATCTCCCCGGGGTCTGGTTAAGGTAGGTCGTCAGGTGGTCGATGAAATTCTTGGTACTTCCCGTGTTAGGGGGTCCCCAGAGTATGCTCAAACAAAACACACAAAAAAACAACGGTCACTGACCAAGTCTTGTCTGTACCGTTAGCAAAGCCGTCACCACATATAAAATACGTGTGAGGGTTTGCTCTGTGAGGGCTAGAAAAAAAGAAAAAAAAAACAGGAGTAGGAGATAAGTATCCGATAGTATCGTGTGCACTACCTCTGTTCTGACTGGGGGTCTTTTTAGGTTAACCACAAAATAATTGCGGGGAGGCGAGAGGCAAAAAGAAGAAAAAAAAAAAAGAAAAGGAAAATGAAAGGAAAAAACCGAGAGAAAGGCTATCCTCTATTTCTCCCGTATCACCCAACCCGCACCCCCCTTCCCTGCTGTTACTCCTCCGGTCTGCCACAACTCTCCTGAGTTGTGGTGGCTCGTGCGTGTCCTCTGGGCTTCACCACTCCTCGCTCCAAGTGTCGGGACCTTCCGGGTCTTCGGCTGGATTCTCCTCGTCGGCGTCCTCGGTTCCTCCGGCGTCTGCTCCCGTCTCCGGCTTCCTTTCAGTGAACGCGCGAGTGGGACTTTCTTCCGGGTTTTTCTGCTCCTCGTGACCTTATCGGCGGGTCTCCCATTGATTGGGCTGCTGAGTCCCGCTGCTTCCGGGAGAAACGTCTTCTGGGTCGCGTCAGGCATACTGTGGGGCGGGGAAAAGAGTCTTCGTTATCGGGCACCAAGTCCCATCGGTTTCATCGCCCTCATCAAAGGGACGGTAAGGAATCCAACTGGGCATACTAACATCGAGTTGTTCACCCCTATGCTCCTATTCCTTCTCACACATACACATCACAATTAATGGACCTGTTCTTATGTGAGAAAATGCTCTTTTTTGTTGTGGTCACCCTGTTATTTTGCTGAATTTTACTGTGATTTTTTAGACTCTACACACTGGGAATCTGCTGTCCAGTGCCGACTGTACGTACTTTAAGTCCAAAAACATGTAGAAATTGATTAATCCCTGATTAGCATATTTTCAACTACTGTAAGGCCATAGTCTACAGTGCAGGAACAGCACCCCCGGCTTGGAAACTTAAAATGCCAACTTTGGGCTGCACCACTTATTGTTCTATCCACTAGTGTGTTAAAGGAAAACATGGCTTGAGGCCTACTATTGTAGTCTGGCTGCTGCAGTTTAATCCTGCATCCCAACTTTTCAAAACAACACCTTTACAAGAGAAAAACATTCTTTTTAAATATTGTCACCCTCTAGTATACTAGTTACAGATTAAAGTAATATTTTTGCTATCTTCGGTTTGAGAGAAGCTAGAACAAATGTTCAACCTCTATTTTTACCAGTTTTTACAAATCCAATTCAATGGTGAAGTTGGACTTTTACTAAATATTCAAGAAAAGTGGCTTTTAGAAGGACCCCTTTACCTGCCCAAAGCATTATTTGCATCAGCCTACTGGCAGCTGCCCTATCAGTGCTCAACCTTAATGAGATATGCTGCTCCCAAAGCAGGAAAATGCCGTAGTACTGGTGACAGGGGGGGCCGGGTTTGGGTTGGTGATCCATGTCAGCTCTGGAAGGGCAGCTAACAAGGCTCTGGAAACATCATTAACTTAAAAAAGACAGAGGTGAAGCCTGCCTATTCATAGTTTAGTGTAAGGAGATTGTTAGAGCTGACATATTTGGTGTAGTCTTCCCCGAATGGTTTTGCCATCAGCCCTCTTGTTTTCTGAATTTGGTTTTGATGGCATTAGGACTCTGTGCACTTTACCATTGCTAACTCTTATAGTGGTTGTAAACTTGTAATTATGGCTTACTCCGAATTTGCACTTTGAATTTGCTTATAAGCCCCTAAGAAAGTGGTACTACATGTACCCAGGGCCTGTAAATTAAATGCTACTAGTGGGATGCAGCACTCATTGTGGTACCCACTAAAGTAACCTTTGAAAACATGTTTCAGACCTGCCACTGCTGCCTGCTGTGCAGCCCTAAACTGCCTTTTTGACCTGACTAAATAAACGTTTTGCCAGGGCTAAACCTTCCTTTTTAATACATATAAGTCAGCCATAAGGTAGGCCCTAAATGTGCATAGGGCAGGGTGTATCATATTTAAAATGTACGACATGAGTTTAAGTTTTACATTTCCTGGTAATCAAAAACTCCTAAATTTGTTTTTCACTACTGTAGATCCTATCTCTCCCATTGGAAAACATTGAGTTGCCTTATTTCATTTAATAAGTGATGACAGGTAGAATTGTCATGTTTAGACTCAAATTAATTTTAATTTAAAATCCTCTGTAATGGTAGAGTCGGATTTTAAGTCGAAATTCTAAAAATGCCAATTTCTTGTCCTAACCATTTGTGCCTTCTGCCAATGTCTGGGTCACATGACTGTGAATGGCTCGGCCATAGAGCTTTGTATATTCCTCTCAGACAGTGAGACAAAAGGGGCCTATGGTTGGCAGATGGGCCATCCTGCCAAGATGACTGAGGACAGAGCTGTTCTCTGCCCCACTTACACTTTAAAGGGATTGCCCGCATTACACACAAAGGAACCTAACACTAGTCATTTGTTCCTCTTGGAGCCTTGTCAAGGGATGGAAAGAGCATTCCAGAACCAAATGTGGGAGCACCATAGGGAATCTGCCCTCTTCAAAGGCTAGACATGGTATACATATTTGACCCTCAAAACACCTCTTCAGTATCCTCCTGGACCTGTGGACATTACAGAGGAAGGATTGACAGGTTCCCCAGAGGCCTGCCCTGCTGCTGCTTATGGCCTGCGTTGTTCCCCAGAGGACTATCCTGCTGCTTGGAGCTTGCCCCTGCTCTCTGAGAAGAAGACGGGACCTGCTCCCTTTTTCCCAGGCTTTCTGTGTGAATTCAAGGGTCAGTTGAAGGACTTCCTGTTCTTAGATACATGGACACACCAAGCTCCAGAGGCCTCTCTGCAACTGCCCAGCTGACCTGCCTTGACCAACAACTGGACCTGCCTGAGCCCCGCTTGCCTCTACTAGAGTAGGTCCCTGAGCCACATGAGATGCCTCCTGGATCATTAATTGGTGTCAGAGTGCACTCCTCTTCAAGAAATAGAGACATTTTGAAGTTTTGAGCTCTTTGGGACCGCAAATGGGCCCATTAGTACTGATACTCTGCCGTCTGTGACTACCACCAATGAGTAGCTCCAGAGGCTCTGGAAACATCATTAACTTAAAAAAGACAGAGGTGAAGCCTGCCTATTCCCAACTCTCCAGCGACAACCAGCAACACAAGATGTATGTACTTCATGCTACAGCAACAACAGTGTGCAGTGACTGCCAATGCAAAGCTCCAGGAACAACTGTCTTGGATACCTGATCAGATCTTCACACTACAGGGCTGACCCTTTACAACACTACAACGGCGACAACCTGCAACGTCCACTGTTCTCTTCACCACCTCGTCCATGGCGAATGGAACTCTTCACGCTGGACTTTGAGAAGGTATCTTTTTCAGCGGGACTAATCTGTATCTGGTTCGCACTGCATAGTGGTCACCCTGAACTTATGACTGTCCCCTGGTCTCGCACTACAAGATGACTGTGAGTGGCACTTTTTGATTTTAGATGCTAAAAGTTACCTACAACTTTAAAATTGAACATCTCTGGTTCTACTGATTGGATTGGATTTGTTTTGATGTCATATTATTTATTAAAGTTTACTCTTTATTATTTTGTTAGTTTTGGATTTTTAGGGTATTTGGTTTTCACTTTCTTCTTGTTTGCATGCTTCATAAATACTTTACACTTTGCACGTAAGTAAAGTGCAGGTTAATTTAGTTTTTTTTGTGGTTCACCCTGACACAGATTTTACTTGTTGCCTGAGGTGGCAACCAATAATTCAAATTCTTACAAAGTTTCCAAGGAAGGGGTATTCTTTGCTCTTTAGGCCCAAGGTAGCCTATTGGGCAGCTGGCCAGTGGGATGGGGGAGCTGGTCCTAAAACCCGTTTTGTGGAGCTGAAGGAGGGAACTGCCCATTTCCCCAAACAAACCCCTGACTGACAGACAAGCTCCCCCAAGAGCAGAAGACTTGTGCTATCTTGAATTTCCCTTAAAATAGTGTACTCTAGGATTTTGTGCAGTATGGAAAACAGGATATGCTGTGAAAATAAGTAGGGTTGCCCCCACACAAGTGTTTCACATTGGTTAGGTAGCATCCAGGATTCACCACAAAGCTGGCACCTTTACCAAAGCTCCTCAGAACACCTGTGAAGGAACAGGCCAAAGGGTTGCACCTGTTGTTTGAGGTCTGTGAGTAGACTTGAAGTGTTGGAGCTGCTGCCACCTGTACCCAGGACAAAGAAATGGACACCAATGTTCAGTTGACTGACCTCCTGTGTGTTTACAGGACACGACTAGCTGCAAGAGGCTTTTTTCTTGACATGAGCAAGTGCAACTATAAGAGGAATGGATCATACCGGAGGCACAGCTGGAGTGATTCCTGACTCCTAAGTGCTGCCCCAGAGGTCCTGTAGTGTTAATGGTGTCCAAAAGGAGTTATTCTGAAATCTCACATCACACTTGAAGAGCCTTGTATTCATTGCATTTACATATTTATCTCATTTAAAAGTGTCACGCATGTCCCCTTAACAATTGAAAATCACTAAGGTGTTGTGCCAGCTGCCTGATTAGGTTTATTGCTTGCCAATATTATATATTAAAAAAATCAGACAGTCAATAGGTTAGACTCTCCCTTTAGGCACTAATTTACTACTTTGTTACAAGATTGGATATTTATAATTCTAAAACTAGGGCAAAGCCAATATTTTCTCATAGTTAACAGTTTTTACAGGTGAATGATAAATCATTTTCAGATTCAGGTGCTGTTCTGTACAGTCTACATACAAATATGCTTTTAGAGGAATTAGTCTGAATCTATCTCAATCGCATTATTTGACTTTTTAATTCGAATGAGAGTGATTGTTTCAGGTACATTGGGATAGTGGAAGGGTCAACTAGCATAAAAACCAAATTGTTGAGGGCTTTCTTACTGAAATCTGTAATGTTTATGAACCTTGATAGAATTTTGGCTTATTTTCTCAGAACATTTGCCAATTGCTTGTTTTGGAGAGTGTGCCTAAATGCTTTACCGCCATTGCTTTATCACCTACTAGTTTTAAAAGTCTCAGTCTTTCAGAATGTCTTCCATAAAGAACTATATCAAAAGAATCATTTTATATGTTCAACGTACAGTTTCGATACATAAATTGTATAAATATCTGACGTTAAGTATCTGGAAGGTTAAAATGGTGGTGATATGAGTTGCACTAGGACCGCGAATTTGAGCTAATGCAGTAGAATCTGGATGGTTAAAGGGGCGGTGATATGAGTTACACTAGGACACAAATCATCAATATCATTGGTGAAATCATGACATTTATTCAGGGATTAAAATGTCAAAAAACTTTTAACATTTTCTCAAGCACAGCAAATAAATGATCTGTTGCTGACAATAAAATATTCTGCTGACAATACATTATTCACCTCTTTGTTACAATTTTTAAAATGAAGACTCACTCACTTAGACCAAAATACAATATACTGTATCAAAACTGTAAGTTGAACATATAAAATGCTGCACAGGTAGGAACATTTAAGAGTTTTTTTTTAATAAAGTCTGTGTTATCCCCACAGCTAACTTGTTTTTGAGATAGTTTTATTTAAATACATCCGCAAGACTGCGGATTTTCAAACTAGTAGGTGATAAAGTAATGGTGGTAAATCATTTAAGTGTTATCGACTGCAGCAGCATTCAAGAACGATGGTTAATTGTCTCCTCGCATGTAAAAAAAAGTCCTTTACTGGTTGAGGGGTGTCATCTTCGAGGCTCCTGTCGACAAGAGATTTGCGATGCAAGGGCCTGCATCAGGAATGCGATGTTTAGTGGCGGTTCCGATGCAGGCTGAGAGTTTGATGCAAAGTCCTTGTGCTGGGAAATTTCTCGCAACAGAGGAGATCCATCAGTTCTGCTCGGGTTTCCAGTGGATCCACAGATGGGCTTGCAGTGCACCTTTAGGCTTGCTTCCAATTGTTCAGGAGTAGGGGGGCACCGCTTGGCAGGGTAGGAATCACAGTTACAGAATCCAGGTGCTGGTTACAAGAGTCTAGCCCTTGGAGTCACTCTAATGGTCCTGGGTTCAGGATGTAGGTCCAGTCCTTTTCACCCAGGCATAAGGCAGCAGGTCGGGACAGCAGGCAGCAGTCCTTCATAGAAGCAGTCCAGCAGAGTGGCAGTCCATTCAGCAAAATAGCAGACCTTCTTTCTGGCAGAGTCTTCCATAGGTCCAGAAGTGTATTGAAGAGTTGGTGTCTGAGGTACTATATCTAAACATGGTACCTCCTTTGAAGTGGGAGAAGCTCCTAGAAGTTTCCCTTTGAAGTCCACAGATGTATGCCTCCCCTGACCTGGCTCCAGACTAACTACAGGGGGTATGCAGCCCTTTGTGTGGAGGCAGGACACAGCCTATTCAAGTGTAAGTAGGGCTGTGTCCAGGTCCGCCCTCCCTTAATGCCTGTGATATCCCAGCCAGGCACACCTAAGTTCTCTATTGTGTGTGGCTGTCCAGGACGAATACAGAAAGCTCAACTTTCAACTACACCCAGTCCTGTGACCCAGAAACAGGGTGCAGGCACTAAATGGCTAAGGCTGGAAATGTACACTTTCTGAAAGTGGCATTTTTCAAATTGTAACCACAAATCCAACTTCACCATAAAAGAGGATTTTTCATTACAATTCCAAAGACACCAAACATGAACTGTTTACCTGTTTGCTCCCATTTGGAAGTTGCGTCTTATTGGATGTAATTAAGGCAACTTCAATGTTATCCTGTGGGAGAAACAGGCCTTGCAGAAGTGAAAAAAACAGATTTTAAAGTTTTTCACAAACAGGAACTGTAAAACTTAAAATTTAATTTCCTACTTTTCAAATACAGTGCACCCTACCCTGTGGGCTGCTTAGGGCTTACCCTAGGGGTCACCTATATGTATTAAAATGGAAGGTTTGGACCTGGCAAAGTTATTTTTGCCAGGTTGAACCGGCAGTTTAAAACTGCACACACAGACTGCAGACCTGAGACATGCTTGAAGAGCTGCTTAAGTGGGTGGCACAATAAGCACTGGCGGCCCACTAGCAGCATTAAATTTACATGCCCTATGTACATGTTGTTCCACTTTACTTGGGACTTGTAAGTAAATTAAATATGCCAGTTGGAGATAAACTAATGTTACCAGGCTTTAAGGAGTGAGCACATGCACTTTAGCGCTGGCTAGCAGTACACAGAGTCATATGGACAGCCAACACGAGATCAGCAAAAATGGAGGAGGAAGGCAAGTAGTTTAGGGAAAGACTACCTTAATGCTCGCAGTTCTAACACCACATCATATAGCTCGGAGTTGGGGGAGCATACATGGAAATATGGGCAATAACCAGCAACAGCCTACTACTTTGAGGAGACCTGAGGTTCCGGCTCAGGGTATTCAATAAACTACTCTAAATGATGCAGAAACATGGTAACACCTCCCACAAAAGGGTGTAAAGACTGCACGAGGGGACTGCTACTAGATTATCCACATGAATATTAACCTGCAGAAATGTACGATTAGTTATTGGGGTCATTCTGAGCTTTTCAAACGTTTGAGCCAAAATAATTATTATATTTGTCCTAATAAAAGATGAAAGATAACCAGTTCTGCCAGAGAACAGAGAAGCACAAGGCAACAGTAAGGACAACATTAGAGAGGATAATTCACCTTTAAAGAGAGAAAATGTTATGATACACAGCCCGGAGAGGTAGTGCTTGTAGTCTCACTCATTTTAAGCTGAGGTTGGATACATTCTTAAACGTGCATGGAAATGGTGGACGCAGATGTTTGAAGAGTTGTTCAGGCTTATGAGAGTTTGCAGGCTGCTCTGAGTCAAGCAAATCTTTATTGTCTTCGGTTGGTTTTAGTACTGTTCCAAACCGGAACAATCCTCCTATATCGAGCTCTTGGTTTTGACTGCAAAAGTCTCATAAAATATCTCTTCAATCAAAATGTTTGAGGGCACGGTACAGGATTAGGCTCCTTTTTGGGGCACAAGTTCATTTGGATTTTTTTATTGATCGGTAGGGATAGGAATCAGAAGTAGGACTGTCTGGAATATAGCAAATATGTAAATGTGGAGTATTAAAATGAGGGGAGAGAGCATCAGAAGATGTGCTCTAAGAATAAGGGGGGGGGCGATTCACAGAACTAATCTGAAATAAAATCCTAAACCTACTACTTTTGGTATTCACAGAAGGCATTTAGAAGTAGTAAAGTCCTAACTTTACTACTACTAACTAAGTGCCTTTTGTGAATATCGAAAGTCATAAAGTTAGGATTTTGTCTCATTTAAGTAGTAGTAAAGTTAGGAGCTCTAACTTTACTACTACTAAATGCCTTCTGTGAATACCAAAAGTGGTACATTTAGGCTTTTATCTCAGATTAGCTCTGTGAATCGGCCCCTATGTCTGTGCTCACATGTTTAGTCTCATAATTTGATGACCTACTTTCTTTTGTAAATGAGGAGTGGTCAACCAGTGAAGAACGTGTCACTCGTGCAAAGGATAGGCAGGCAAAACAAAAGAAATAAAAGCACAGTGACATGTGAAAATGAAAAGAAAACTAATCGACGGTGTCGTTAAAAAACATGCAGTACACTAAACAAAAAACAAATGCAGTACTATTATAGTTTAAAAAATAAACACAAGTACAAACGGCGCATTCCAGTATAAACTGCATATATCTTCGTGCCTACAAATGTATGGAGATTCCCGCAAAATTCCTCTTCACATATTTCGTGGTCACTGGAAGAAAAAGCTTTCATTTCCAACCACCAGAACACCCTGCTGGATCGTTTTAGTCTTGAATCAGATAATGCACTCGAAACAGAAAAAAAAGCAAACCCCTGTGCGTGAAACCACTGATTAAAATTACTTTAAAAAATGTCTGAAACAGCATGAAAAAAATCATACCACACTGCTAATCCCATGAAATGCAGAAAGTCAGGCATTCGTATTGGTTAACATTTAACCCAAAGTAATAGGCCCATCTCATACACTCAAGTAAATCATTATGCATTTTCAATTAGTTTGCACTTTCACTCTCTGCTGTCCTGAATAATTAGAGAAGCCATTGGCATTCCACGAGGAGATGATGTGAAGTGTTATTCCTGTGATAATTATCAGGCTGCAGTTCAGCTTCACTTGCTCCCACCAGGTCATCAGGGCACACAAGAGGACAACATGAGAGCATTAATGAGCTCTCATTGAAGATGTTAAAAAGCGTGTATTGATCTGTTTGTCCATGGAGGAGATATTTAAGCCTTTCTGCTAAGGGCAAGAGAGACAGAGATTCATATCACAAAGCCTTTTATCCCAGCCCTTCTGTTTCTGGCTTCAATATCGTCCAGCCTCAGCGTGTCTGGTTCCGGAGGTCATACTTCTTAACTTTCACAACATGTTTTTATTCTTTTCTTCTCTTTTATTATGACTACGTAAGAACATGGATAACACGTTCATCCTTTACTCCAGAGGCTGCTTTTGGAGCAGCTTCTCGTGAGAGTCTTTAGGCTGGTTCTTGACAAAATATAAAACTCACATAAAAAGGAGAATTTTGTACAAAGAGAATGTAGGTATTGTGCGTTAGGGAATTTCCCTCTTAAAACATTCGTATCTAAGGAGCATTTTGTGCTTCTAATGTAAAGAAATGCGGCAGTCATTTAACACTTTGGGCAAGTAAATCAACTAATGGCACATGTGCTTGGGAGCACAACATAGGGCAATGCTCAGTGGCTGGCATATGGTTTGGTGGACAGCCTACCAAACCAACGTTGTATCGGAGGAAACATCTCCTCCACTACTTTTCCACCAGGTTGGTGAAAATATGCCAGGATGCAAGTAATGTACGAAACAAGTAAACTTTATTGACTGACAGCAGAGACAGGAACTTTGAACTGTCCCTACATTTAAGTACACACAATTCATCCACGCCTTCACATTCCAATTCCAATAGTGAAAGTATGCAAACAGGAGAACCCAACACATCTTCACCTATGCAACACTTTATGAATGTAAAGAGACATGCAACTTCCCTGTTATATATGTACGGAGATATGCAAAACAAGAGAACACAAACCCATCTTCCCCCCAACACAATATAAATGTACAGAATAGCTGACTAGCTATCATAAACCAACCTTACCTAAATGAGCACGGTAATCGATTTACACAAATTAAAATTGGTCAAATACATATAAGCACCAAGATTATTTTAGAGGACTATATTCAATACAAACATAGTCCTGCAGCTTTGGTGGAAGATTTGTACTCATGCATGATTTTGTTAAAGTAATGTCAGGAAGTTCTCCGGATTTCTGCTCCAAAGTTACAGAGTTATGTTGCTCTGGCACAACAGATAATTTGTTCTTGTTCTAAAATTTTCCATCCTCCAATATTACTGAATATTTATTTACACAAACCGCCTTCCTTGGTAAAGAAAATAGGGGATTTTTATTTTCCTCCCCTAACTGGAACTTTTACTCTCACATAATCTCCTTCCTGAAATGTAAGTGCCCTGCTCTCAGTTGTAGTATACTTGCTTTGAGCTTTGCTTCATTTCTCATTCACCTTTTGTAAAACGTCATCAAAGATCATTTTTCTTTTCATGCATAATCTATTAATTTTTGATCCAGGTAATCTCCCTTTCAACAACACGAAAGGAGAAACCTTGGTCTCCGCATTGGTTGTAGTGCAAAGAGCCCAGATTAAAAATCTCACTTCATGTATCCAATCTGAACACCCCACAACAGATAATTGTATGTTCTCCTTAATTATTGTGTTGCAATATTCAATTAATATATTGCTTCTAGGATGATATAGTGAAGTAGTGATGTGCTTAATGACTAAATTGGATAGAAAAAAATGAAACCCCATAGAAGTGAACTGTGGGCCATTATCCATGACAATCTCTTATAGTTCACTTTCTCATAACATCCTCCACCACAGATGAGGTAATGTTATTAACAAAGGCCACTTCCAATCACCTAGAGTAATAATCAATTATTACTACACCATACTTATCATGACCATTGCTTACCCCCACTCGGTCAATTATGTCCATGGCCAATTTAGACCATGTATTCTCGGTAACAGGGGCTGCAGCAATAGGACTAGGCACTGTGACCTGTGTTTTATCACTTGCAAAACATGATATACATTCCTGAACATACTGCTCGATTTCCCTGTCTACACCCAGCCACCAAAACAACTCTGTCACCCTTCTTTTCATGGCTCTCATGCCAATATGTCCTTCTTGTGCAAACGCCACAACTTTGTTTCTTAAGGTGATAGGTACCACCAACAGATCAGACGTACGCAGTAGTCCTCCTACTACTAACAATTCAGATTCATTTTTCCTAAACGTGTCAATGAGATCATCCTCAAGTTTGCCTTTAGGCATAACTTCACTGACATATTTCATAACTTTTGTTTTAGTGGCATCTTGACTTAAAGCAACTAACCATTCTGACTCTGGAATAACATTGTTTGTTACGCATGTCAATTCACTAACCACCATGTTTTCTTCATGTATCACTCTAATGTTCTGATCATAATCATTGGAATTCACAGGTAATCTCAACAAGCCATGATGTTCTAAATACCAGGAAAGTACTCTATCTTGTAGCAAAACTAGTGCATTCTAAATTGCGACTTGACTATTCTAGGAGTCGGCTTACCAGCACCCTTTGTGGTAAACATGTCGATTAAGGGTTTGTGATCAACTCTCACTACAAACGCAGTACCCCAAAAATACTACAGGAAATGGTTTACACCCCACCAGCAAGCTAAGGCCTCATGTTCTACCACCGAAAATGATGCATATGCACACTTGAGACTGACTGGCAAGTGCTACCACTTCTTCTCTACCAATTTCTTTTTTGTAGTAATACTGCCCCCAAATCATATTGACTGGTGTCAGTGATGACAATACTAGAATCTCTAGTGTCAAAAGGTTTGAGGGGAATAGAATAAGCTATTTCTCTTTTTACATCATCAAACTAGTTTTTAATGGTTGGGGGTTTGTGTTAGTTTTTAGGGGGTGGGAGGGGTTTGCGTTAGTTTTTAGGGGGTGGGAGGGGTTCAGGGTAGTTTCTTGGAGGATGGGGGTTTGTGTTAGTTGTTAGGTGGTGGGGGTTTGTGTTAGTTTTTAGGGGTGGGAGGGGTTCAGGTTTGTTTTTAGGGGGTGTGGGATTCAGGTTAGTTTTTAGGGGGTGGGAGGGGTCCAGGTTTGTTTTTAGGGGGTGGGGGTTCATGTTAGTTTTTAGGAGGTGGGGGCTCATGTTCGTTTTTAGGGGTGGGAGGGGTTTGTGTTAGTTTTTAGGGGGTGGGAGGGGTTCAGGGGAGTTTCTAGGAGGTTCGGAGGTTTGTGTTAGTTTTTAGGCGGTGGGGGTTCGTGTTAGTTTTTAGGGGGTGGGAGGTGTTCGGGTTAGTTTCTAGGAGGTTGGGGGGTTTGTGTTAGTTTTTAGGGGTTAAGAGTGATCCAGGTTAGTTTTTAGGGGGTTAGGGGTTTGTGTTAATTTTTAGGGGGTAGGAGGGGTTTGTGTAACTTTCTAGGGGGTGGGAGGGGTTTGGGTTAGTTTCTAGGAGGTTTGGGGGTGTACTTAGGACTGAGGGGGAGAGGGAGAGGGGTGGTAAACGGACAGGCGTTTACCAAGCATGCTTTTATCACAAGAAATCATGGTAAAGGAATGCTTGGTAAAGCAATTTGTGGTTAATACACAGTCGGTCTAGAGACCGCATTGTTAAGGTAGGCGTTGTTGAGGAACTCGTTGTTCCATCACACTCAGAAGGTTGGAGCTCCCCCAAGCCCCTGAATATTATCTTTCAAGCAGAACCTGCTCTTGGCTGTTGAGATCTAAGATGATCTTTAAATTCTAACAAAATGTCTCCTCTTCTTACAGCCAGTGCATACTTTATCAATGGTGAGTTTCCTAAATGGTTAGAACATCCACACCTATAGCACAATAACACCTTCTTTTCCCCTTTTTTCCAACCATTTTCTTTGCCTTCATTGTCTACTTTTTATTTTTGTCACCAGTACGCACATCAGCCACCAGTTCTTTGGTTGATACAGATTCAAAGACAAGAGACATTTGAGGCATGAATGATGCAGTGCTCTCAATACCCACAGCTAAATCCACTGCCTTATTCAATGTGAGATGAGGTGTGGTCAATAAAACTTCCTGAAACTTCCTATTATTGGTGTGTTCCACAATTTAATCCCTCATTAGCTCATCTTCAAATTATTTATGCCCACAAGTAGTCTTAAGGCACCCACATAACTCTCTATTGGCTCTCAAGGAAGCTGATACCACCTATAAAATATATGTCTTTCTAAAACAACAACATTTGTATGCGGTTTAAATCTTGTGTCTAGCATTTTTAATGCAGAAATATATTCATCCACCACATCAACCTCCCCTAATATAGATTGTTGGTTTAAATGTTTTAAGATCTTTCTGCCTTCAGCACCTAAACAATGTTGTAACAAAGCAGACCTCTTTTAATGAGTAACATCTTCACCATCTATTGCTACCATATATGCCTCAAAACTTTCTTTCCACTGTTCATAATCAATACTAGAATTAGTTGCACTTGTCAAAAATTACAGAGGAGGTACTATACTTTGATACATGGTGGCATTATACTTAACCTCACTATTACAAAAATTAGATATAATTAAAAGAAATAGAAGGATTTTTTCTTGGTGTACAATACAGTCATGTGTGTGTGTGTCCGATGTAAGCACACTATTGAAATTGGTAATAGGCAAGAATTGTAAAGCATTTTGTCTACTGGTGTGCAAATCACAGCAATTCACAACTAAAAGAAAGGTTCTTTTGTAAAATGGTGTGCAGATCACGGCAGTGACTGCACCAAGTTATTCTCTTTTCATTTGCAGCCTTTGCAGCTTTTGCAGTTTTAGACTTCCAATTGTAGAGTTTATGTAATGTACGTCACAAATGCAAACAGGCTAATGAAATCGATTATAAGTAAAAATTATAAAGAGTTTTGTTAGCTGAAGTGCGAATCACTACAATTTGCAACTGAAAGAAAGGTTCTTTTGTAAAAAGGGTTTGCAGATCATTGCACTGACTGCATCAAGTTATGTTCTTCTCTTTTGCTGCCTTTGTAGCTTTTGCAACTGTAGCCTTTGCAATTATCAAGTAATGTAATGGTGTGCGAATCACTGCGATCTGCTGAATTGGCACAGTAAAGTTAAACAACATAGATGTGCGGATCACTGCAATCCGCAATCGTGGCATTGCTAGGAAACAGCATGTTTCTGTTCTATGCGCTGCATTGTCCAGCAACCACAAGACACCTCTGATCTCCGTGCGTCTTTGATCGAAGCGTTACTGAGAAACGGCACATTTCAGTTCAGTGTACACAACGCGTAGCCAGGAAACCACCAATGGGACAGAAAGAAGCATTACCATAGGCCTGTAAACGTGGGACATAGGCACATCTGTAGAACGCCACATGCATGCACACGCTCTCATGTGCCACACTAGTAATTGCGAGCTCTTCCAAATTAATGTGATCTTAATGTCAAATTAAAGAACACGGTGCGATGGAATGAGGCTTTCCCGACCGCCTTGCCGGACACGCTTAATGTAGTGAACCCAGATCTTTGTGACTGGGGGTGTATATTTACATTGTTCAGCATTCCATCCTTCACTTGTTCCTTTTGCTTTTGTCACCCTAAGTGGGAAAAGTATGCCCAGACCTGGGTCCCATGCTCATTAGATTCAAGCTAGCTTGACTGATGAGGGGTGATACCCTGACCAGGTCCCAGGATGCTTGTTTCTGGTCCAGGGAAGGCTTCACTGTTCCCATGAGGAGCAGGGTCAAGACTGATTTGCATCTGGCCAGGCCCAAACTGGGTTGGTGTGGTGAGCAAAAGAAATATGAATTAAACTGAGATCTTTGTGACTGGGGTTGAATGTTTGCATTGTTCAGCATTCCATCCATCAATTGTTCCTTTTGCTACTGTGATGAAGGCACATGCACCAACCTTGAATATGAAATGACAGAATATCCTGGAGTTCACTTCATGTCCATATTCCTGTCTGTGATTTCGAGAAAGGTTTAGGTTCAGCACACAGTTCCATATTCGCCGTTGGTCAACTTGCCACCAATGAAAAGATGCCAGGATGCGAGTAATATATAAAAAAAAAGTACACTTTATTAAGCATCTATTTCTATGACCAGCATCACAGGCAGGAGCCTTCAACTGTCCCAGCATTCAAGTAAATACATTCCACCCAGGCCTTCACATTCCCATCCAAACAGTGAGCATGTGTTTTTTACCCACAGTCATCCCACATGCATGGGGAAATCAACTACAAATAACCAAATACTTCTGTGCAGTAAGACCGCTCAGCAAAATACCCATACCTCACAGTGTGGTATATCCTCACTTCAGTTTTATCTCCCCATTGCAATTTGTTTTTCTAATTATTAGAGCTAACCTGCACAATGAGTCTCTAAGTTGTGACAGTTATCATGAGTAGATAACTTACTTCTTCTCAACCCAATGACTCCTCTGAAATCTGACTCCATAACATCGCCACTCTAGATCTAGACACTTTAGGGTATTATATATTCAATTATCATGCAGCGCAGGGCAGTAATAAACCTTGTTGCACTGCGCTATGTGATAGGGAAAGGGGAGGAATTCACAGTATTTAATGGTGCATTCCTGTCTTTTCCCAGCGTTGCCGCACAATGTGCTGCCTAGCGCCAATGCAGGAACCCTTGCATCATGGTGCAAGGGTGCTGCATTGTAAGCAGGATTGCTTTTGTGCAGGAAGGGACAACTTCCTGCATAAAAATAATCCCCTGAGGCATTTTCCTCTTTCTATGTTTACAGCATACATTGAAAGAGGAAATAATGAGGAGAAATAAAGATATTTCTCCTCGTTATGCCTCCCGTGGGAAGGCGTAGCATTCTGACGCATTCCCAGATCTACCAATATTAGTCTGTCTGGAATGCTTCAGAATCCATGGGTAGATGCTTTGGAACACCCACGCCTAACCCATAGAACACCTTCCCAGGGCAGAATAACGCAATGTAGTCATCTGTGCTGAGTTACTCTGGATTCATCAAGCCATTCAGGCCTTGCTTAGCTTGATAAATCAAACTTAAGGGTTGCATTGCTTTCGCGCCCAGTTGTTTGGCACAAAACAATGTAACCCTTTCATAAATATTAACCTAATGTCCAAATATATTCTGCTGCTGCCGCCTTCCCAGTTCCCCAGCTGAATAAGGATCTACCATCCACATTAAATGTGCCTTTGACCATTTTTGGTGAAATACAAAACAGATTACCATGGTGTGGGCAGTCACACAGGAAGTGCTTCTCCTAAATCAGGCAGCGTGACACCATCTTTGGTTGTTCCTCACTATAAAACATGGGCTCTGACTTAATAATTCTTTTGCATATCAAAAGTGATGCTAATCCAGCCGAAAGTGTTGTGCTGGGATTTACATTAAAAAACTAATTGTTATTTGCATTGGAAAGTTGCCGAAAGTAATGCAAGGTAATCTGCAGCATAACTTTCTTTAAAGTTAATTTTTAAGGTTTCACTCGCATATGTAGGGGCATTCAGTTTATATGCACAGACATATTACATAGGCATACTTTTGAAATTTGAGAACTTCTTAAAGCTGACATGGGCATTGTTTAACCCAAAAGGTATTTATTGACTCAAAAGTTAGTGCCTTCAAACAGAGCTATCTGCAAGAGCTCTAACCATAAATGGATGATTTTGTACTTGGACCTCTTTGCAGGGTCATCCCCAAACATTTTGCCTTAATCCTCCTGTGTTCTGAACCTGTTTTTGATGGGTTTTCAAACTCTGCACAAATTACCACTGCTAACCAGTGCTAAAGTCCTTGTGTTCTGTCCCTTGAGCATGGCAGATTTGTCTTCTATCCAATTGGCACATTAAATTTACTTGTAAGTCCCTAGTAAAATAGTACTACATGGACCCAGGGCCTGTAAATAATATTATACTAATGGGCTTGCAGCACTGATTGTGCCAACCACTTAAGTAGTCCTTTTAAACACGTCTCAGGCCGCCTTTGCAGCCTGTGTGTTCAGTTTTAAAGTGGCATTTTGACAAAGACTCTGTGTCAGCACACTCTCAAAGGGTTTGACACTAGTCCTTTGTGTCCCTAGACAAACTGGGGCCAGGGGTGGGAGGCAGAACATTCCAAACTTCTTTGATGGAGGTGCCCTCCAGAAACCTCTCCTACCTCAAAGCAGGAAGCAAGGATAAATAGTGGACCCTCAGACTTAAATCTTCAGTACACTCCTGGACCTGTGGAAGACTCAGAAGGACTGCTGTGCTGCTCAGCTGCAAGGAGGCCTGCTACTCTGCTTCCCTGTTACTCAGTTGCCTGAGTGAGAAGGACTGAACCTTTATCTTGGACCCCGGACCATCAGAGTGACTCCAAGGTCTACTTGGCTGGCCTCCTCAACAGAGCTTCAGGGACAGAAATGGCTCCATCCACCTTGAACCCTGGACCTGCATTCTGTCTGCTGTGAGTGCCAGCCAGTCCTGGACCCCTGGAAGTGGGCCTAAAGGTGCTCTGCCAGTCCAACTGTTGTCCAAGTAGAACCAAAGAAGCTAGATGCATCGCCTTGAGGCCTGGCTCCAGAACTGCCGCTGTGTGATGCATTCCTGGAAGCAGGACCTCACAGCTCCTCAGAACCACCATTGCAAAACAGATCTTCGATGCATGACATTGCATTGCAGCTCTGCAGCTCCTGAGAACTTCTGTTGCGTGCAGCATCTTCAATGCAGAACCTCGCATCACAGCCCTACAGCTCCTCACAACTGCTATTACACGATGCAGGACCTCTCACCGCAGCTCTGAATCGTCGCTGTGCGATGCATCCTTGACACAGCACCTCGTAATACACCGCAACCAGGGTTTAAGGTAGTTTGTTCAACAGGCTGAACTTGGCCCCTGTTGTCATCCCGCAATCCATCATGGTGAAGAACCTAGACCTTATGGGTCTGGCGGCGCAGGGTACGCCTTAATCTCCTGAGTTCACCTGCTTTGTTAAACAGTGACACGGGACACTCCGTTAGGCGTAGAAGGTTCGGTTTATTAGCTGCAGCTAAGTACAGTTGTCCCAGAAGTACACTCGGTATGTTCTTAGGAGACTGCCACTTTACTTCGTGGCGCACAATCTTTTAGAACACGCATATTCACAAAGAACACTCCCAATGCATACAGGGTTGACCAATGAGAAGTATGTGAAAACAAGATATTAAGTAACTCAAATAAGCCTCCCTTCCAACTGTGTTTGTCACCCTTCCCCACAAGTTAATCAGTGGCAGTGTTTATAAGTCGACTTGCAGGTGACAGGACACATTTGTATGCCCCGTAGGACAGTTGTGAAATGAGAGAATACGAGTAAAGAATAGCGAAGGCCAGAGGATAAGATAAAGTCAGGAAAGAATGGTGCGAACCAACAGATAGTCGAGACAGGGAACAGTCAAACCAGACGAGGATTAGTGGAGTCGGCCAGACCCTGACACCAGCTATAAACAGAGGCAGGAGGTTCTTTGACACGTTGCAGTAGGACGAGGGAAAACAACACCTCGTTCACCGTGCTGCCTGAGTGAGGGCAACACAAAATGAAGGAAAGTCACAAAATGGTGGCTAAATACGAAAACTGAATTACCTCAGACCCTCCTTTTGCCATTACTCAGGCAAGACACACAGACTCATTTTAATCTGAGTCGACGTCAATGGCCATGAGGTCATCAAGCTGTTGCTGCAACATCATTTTAATGCTCTCCGTCTTCCGTGGCACAGGCCTTGGGACACACATAGTGGCACAAAGACCACAGATGGCGGGCCACACTGCATACAGAGACAACAGGAAAAAATTATGGCCATAACCACTCCAAGGAATGTTAATACCTTCCATCCCCATTTGGACAGTAATCCCCAAAACCATTCCAATAAAGACCAATCTCCTTCGTCCTGATGAATCGACTTGGAGATCACATGTAATTTGGAGATGGCTTGGTATACCGTAGGGGCGTCGTCAGGTATATAAATGCAACAGCTAGATCCAATCAATTTACAAACTCCACCACGATCCGCAAGAATAACATCCAGAGCAATCCGGTTCTGCAATGTCATGAGACGATCCGCTTGAAGCTCAGCTGTGAGATTACTCAAGGCTCCCACAGTGACATCTATGGTAGTCTCAACAGCACGAACCAATTGTCTCATGTTTCTACTGTTGGCCATTGGGCCCCAAAAAGGAAGAAATCCTTTAAGGAAATCACCTCCCTCTTGTCCTGCTGTGTCTTTAGAATCAATAATCCCTCGGCCATATCTGTTTCTGTGATGTCCCGAAGGAGCAGTGTATGTAGGAGGGAGAAGAAAGGCTATATAGCACGTTCCTGAAAAATCCGTCGGTAGCCACATGTAGGTTCTATCGTGGCAGACAAAATACGTGCCCTGGGATGGCACCAACGGTGGTGAATTCTGAGATGTGTGAATGTATGTATAGGAACAAACACTCTTTCCTTGTCCAGTGTCAGTAGTCTGGCGCCATTCATTTGCAAACAAAAGTAACCTCGATGAGGCACAGTCCAAATTGGTGGAGATTTTCCCTGTTTAACTCTATCTGTAAGGCTAGTAGCGTAACAAGTCACATTCCAACCATCGTATGCCCGTTTCTCATCAACAGGAACCCTACTATTCTCCACAATTCTAGCCATAGCCACTATTCCTTTTATCAGGGAACTATGACTAAAATCTTGCCCACTACCATATGAACCAACTGGACGTCTAAATCGGTTCTGATATGCATTTGAAAACATCACAAAATAGGCCCAAGCGGAACCTTCATAAGAAAATGGAAGGGCTAAATATGGCATCCCTTTGTCTGTGGTATGAGGCATAAGTCCACACACCCAACAGTCTGTTGTGTTGACTACCAATTGGTGTTGATGCAACAACTGGACAAATGAATTGTTAAAATATTCTGTTCTCCTGATTAGTCCATGTTGGGGAAGCGTATGTAATTGATGTGGGGAGATAGTAGAATGAAAAGGCAAGGAAATAGAAGTAGGGACAGATTTGTGCTGCATAGCATGAACAATCCAACCTATACAAGCCAATAAGATACTAGAAAACATAAGAACACACAATGTTATGCCACATTGACTGTACACTAATTTACAATATTTCTTTCTCATCTCTTCCTTCTTATTTTTCCTTCCCAATTTGACATCCATCCTCTAAAATAGTTGCTCACGGCAATCTTCCTTACTCACTTGGCTGTGATTATTAGCCGTCCTATGACACTGCAAGTCCTGGGGGCCTAGCCAATATACAGGTCACGAACCAAGACTCCTACTGTGACCCTGCAACCTGGACAGATGATACATGTCACGAAAGAGATGAGAATCTCAGGTGTCCTTGACCAGTCTAGGCCTTAAATTATATTGAGTTCTGTTCAGTACAGTTTGGTCCTGAAATAGTGTCTGTGGATCTGTAGTGTTCAATCGGAGATGTGGCGTTACGGCTTCTTGTAAAACGTCGTCATCTTCTTTCTCAGACCGAGTTCCATCTAGGTGTGCACTACTGAAAGGTACAAACCGGGGGACCATTTCGCCTTCAAAATCACCTACACCCTTACGGACCCACTGGTCAAAAGGCAAGGGCAAGAGCACCTTTTTGCAGTGCACGCCATGGATCCAGTTCTTTTTCCCTTCAACCTTCACTGCTGTACGTGTCACCAGAAGAACCTGTCGAGGCGCCCTTCAACGAGGTTCCAAATTCCTTGCCCTCTGAAAAATTTTCACACAGACCCAGTCTCCCGGTTGGATAGAATGACCTG
The DNA here is from genome assembly GCF_964204655.1 of Triturus cristatus. NCBI lineage: Eukaryota > Metazoa > Chordata > Amphibia > Caudata > Salamandridae > Triturus > Triturus cristatus. Next base: position 893,192,120 of record NC_140592.1, on the reverse strand, counting down.
GGTCTGTGGAGGCCTCTGGTAAAGCGTCTCGAACCTGTTGATGGAGAACACGTAATTTAGTGGTGAGGTCATGCAAGTAGTCAATCAGCATTGGATACTGTATGTCAGAATACTTTTTAGGGCGAGGGACTCCCCAAACATTAGCCGGGCACTCAAAAACAACCTTGTATGGGCTGAGTCCCAAACGAGAATGTACAGCTGTTCTAGTGGATAGGAGAGCCAAAGGTAAAGCATCGGGCCAGGCAAGTCCCGTGCTAGCCTGTACTTAAGTTTGAGAGTGCCGTTATAGCACTCTACCAAACCCGCTGATTGGGGAGGGTTCGCCGCATGGAATTTCTGGACGATACCAAGACCGTCACACACCTTTTTCATAATTTGGCCCACAAATTCACTTCCATTGTCACTCCAGGCAATGCGCGGCAAACCAAACCTAGGGAAGAACTCTTTTAGAAGAACTTTGGCAGTGGACAAAGCAGTGTTGTCTTTCAGGGGGTAGGCCTCTATCCATCTGGAGAAGGCACACACCACCACCAAAACATATTTGAGATTGTTGCATCGTTCCATGTGAATATAATCAATTTGCAACACCTCAAAAGGATATGTTGGGGGAGCAAAATGACCTGCTGGAGTTGGGGTTCCCTTTCTTGGATTATGCATCAAGCAAATGATACATTGCTAGACTAAATTATCTGCACATTTTGGAATCCCTTCGTTCAGCCACACTGGAGCCAGAAGCTTACATATTCCTTTCGCACTGATGTGGGCTGGACCATGTGCCATAGCAACTACAGGCAGTACATAGGCATCTGGTAACAATTCTATCCAACATCCCATCGCGTCTAACATTCCTGTAGTCTCTTTCCACCTACTCAACTCTTTCTCTGTAGCCTCTCCTTGAATCGATCTCACACTTTCTATTGTATCCTCACACATTCCTGTTTCCTTGACCCAGTTTGCAGGGCCCGCAACATAAATGCGACTCATAGCATCTCTGGCTGTTTCTTTCGCTACCTCATCCGCAAAAGCATTCCCGCGACCAACATCATCAGTAATCCTCTTATGCGCACTACACTTTATGATTGCTATCTGGGTAGGCAAAGCAAGTGACTCAAGAAGATCAGTTACCAACTGACCATGCTGTATTTTAGTACCGTGGGAGGTAAAGAATCCTCTTTCCTTCCACAAACGACCAAAACTATGTGCCACACCAAATGCATACTGGCTGTCGGCATATACATTCACTATCTTCCCCTTAGATAACACACACGCTCTGCTCAAAGCGATCAGTTCAGCCGCTTGAGCTGAATTATGTCTGATGCGTGCTATCTCCACGATTGTATGCAAGGTGGTAACAGCATAAGCTGAAGTTGTTTCACCATTAGGGAGTTTAAAACAAGAACCATCCACCCATAGGATCCCATCCGGGTCCATTAGTGGTGTATCTTTCAAATCAATCCTACCTTTTGTCTCCTCCTCAGTACAGAGAAAACAATCATGTTGTTCCTGAATACCTTTCTCTTCTGGAAGAGGTAACAATGTGGCTGGATTTAAAGTGTTACATCGTTTGATGTGCACATGACTAGCCAAGAGCGTCAGCTCATACCCAGACAAGCGAGCACTTGTAAGATGCTGCGTTTTCGTCCTATTTAGCAAGGTATCCACTGCATGTGGTACCATAACAATAAGAGTGTTATCTAGCACCACTCCAGCAGACTGACGGATAGAAATTGCTGCTGCTGCTGTAGCTTTAAGACAACTAGGCAATGCCTTGGCTACTGGATCTAATGTAGCCGAAGAGTAGGCACATGGCCGCTGCTTGTCTCCAAATTGTTGTGTTAAGACTGACAACGCACAACCCTCTCTTTCATGGACGTAGAGCGTGAAGGGCTTACTGTAATCCGGAGTACCCAACACAGGAGCAGAGCACAGAGCAGCATGTAAATCAGAAAAACTCTTCTGACATTTGTCAGTCCAAGGAAGGGGTTGGGGTGTGTCTTTCAAAGTGAGTGCCAACAAAGGTTTAGCCAACAAAGAAAAATTTGGAATCCACTGTCTACAATAAGAGGTAATGCACAGAAAGGTACGCACTTCTCTTTGTGTGGATGGCACCGACATTTGTGCAATTGCTTGAATACGTTCTGGGGTCAGTCGCCTTTTCTCCTTCGACAAGAGATGACCTAGATAGATAACCTCTTGGCGGGCATATTGTAATTTAGAAGGTGAAACCTTATGGTGAAGGTCAGACAAGTGACGCAATAGTGCAATAGTCACATTTTTGCAAATATCCTCTGAATCAGCAGCAATCAATAAATCATCCACATACTGAATAAGGGTAGCACCTGGCGGCAAAGGAAAAGCATCAAGCTGGCACTTCAGAGCTTGGCTATAGATGGAGGGACTTTCACAATAGCCTTGGGGTGCGCGCTTGAACCGCATACTTCGGCCTCCTAAAGAGAAGCCAAAAATATCCCTACTCTCTTCAGCAATGGGGATGCTGAAGAAAGCATTTTTCAGGTCAATAACAGAAAACCAAGCTGCCGAGGCGGGTATCATAGTTAACAGGGTAGTGATATCTGGAACAACAGGAAACTGCGGTACAACAATTTTATTAACCTCCCGAAGATCAATAACAAAACGATAAACAGGAGGCTGAGAAGGATCAGTGTGTTTTAGAACTGGGAGAACAGGACTATTGCATACATTTCCCCTCGTCTCCTCAACCACACCCTTCTGAACCAAATCATAAATAATAGCAAAAAGTGCTCTTTCACCATCATTGGGAATTTTGTATTGAGGGATGCGTGGCAATTTAGCATTGGGCTTGAGGCTAATGAAATAGGGTGGGATCTCAAGACAACCAACATCATTTGGACCCGTAGCCCAAAGTGTCGCAGGGGGAGAGAGCAATTCAGGTGGAAATTGATCTTTAGACAAATACATTGGAGAAGTCAGTTTTCGCCCCAAAACGAGATGTACACCAGAAGGAGAACAATATATCGTTGCATGCAGTCTTTTCAATAAATCCAAACCCAACAGATTTTTGCCGCAACCAGTCGTTAAAAGAAGCGGTGCTTCCAAATCATAAGAACCAATTGAAATAGGCAGAGGACAAGAGACCGGGCTATGAACTGGGGCGCCAGAAAATCCTACGGATACGTTTGTTAAGCCAGACAAAGGTGCCCCAGGGAGTTTGGAGTGAATAATAGAACTTCTCATCACACCAGTATCTAAAAGATATGGCTCTGAAACACCCATTGTAGTGACATTAACATAAGGCCCATTCTGATCTACTGGAATCGATACAACTCCCTCACTTTGACCATGGCTGTCCTAGTTAGCGTGAAGACCGTCATTCTCACCTTCAACATAGTAATCATCATTGTAATACTGTGTAGACTGAGTATTTTGCTGATCAAAGTAGTTAGCAGAATGTGGAGGTGGAGGGGAATGCTGTGTCTGGGGCGACATACCTCGACCTCTACCCCTGGGCGCTAACTGGGAACCACCACGACCTCATGGAGTAGATAGTCCTCCATTACGCTGTAATAAAACCGGGCAGCCATTCTTAAAATGACCTTCCTCCCTACAATAGGCGCATTGGTTAGGACCTAACAAAGGCCGCGGAATATAGGGCTCAGGTTTTTGAAACACCCTCTGAAACTGGGGAGGCTGTTGAAACTGGTGCTGAGCAGAGCGAGGAGGATAAGCTTGTTGCAGAAGAACCTTTGTTTTTAATTCTTTAGTCTTTTTCTCTTGCTTGTCTTTTTCCTCTTTGTCCCAGTTTTCGTAATATTGAGCAGTAGCCAATATCTGAGCAGAAGAAGAAACAGCCCATGAAATTTCAGAGTCTTTTCATTTATGTGACAACTCGGGGAGCAAATTAAATACGAATTTATCTACAAACAATCGCTGTCCACCCTCCGTAGTCATATCCTGACCACTGTGATCAATAAACGTCTCCTCAAAACGAGTGAAGAAATCGGAGACACTCTCATCTTTCTTCTGTTTACACGCAGCTAATTTATCCCAATTAACTCGTAAGGCGGGCATCATTGTTTTTATTAAAGTAATAATCCTACCAGGGAGTTCTGTGATCAAAGCATCAGGCTTAGCACCACCCACCAGTGCTCTATCCGAGGCAGTTATAGCATTCCATGTACCACCCAATTCTTGAGCGTGATCCTCTTTACGAATCCGAGCCCATAACGCTTGTGGGACTACATTTCCCATCAACATGTCAATATCGGCTACATTCATAATACAGGCATCAACAGTCTGGGACAACACAAAATGATGGAAAGTTACAAAATGGTGGCTAAATACGAAAACTGAATTACCTCAATGGTTGGCCTGAACTTGTGACTTTGTCCCAGTCAGGCATGACCAGATAGCCACAGTTGGGGCTTTTTGCTTCTAGGTACTATTTTTACTTAATTCTTTAAAATTGCATATTTAGGGTTCTACTAATTGTATTTCTGTCATTCTGGTGTGAAATAATTCATTAATTTATACCTAATGTTTCTAAATTGGTCTGGGATTTTTGTGTGTTGTGTTTTCACTTTATTATTATTGTTCATGGGCTGCATAAATACTTTACACATTGCCTCTATGTGAAGCCTAACTAGTTTTGTTCCAAGTTACTAGAGGGTTAAGCACAGGGAGATTGCTTGTGTTTCACCCTGACAAGAATTGTCGTTGCTGCTTGAGTAGGGTTTCACCCCCGCTTAACTAAAATCTCAATTTCCTACAGAAGGTACGTAAAACATTGGCACAGACATATTCAAAAGCTCTTCAGTTGTAGCTCCGGGCTAGACATCTTTTTATGGCCCAAACTTTAAACATCTGTAAATCATGCAGAGCCCGAGTTTTGCAGTCTCATCTTCAAAAATTTAAAATACTGACTTACCTTGTGACTTCATAAGGTGATCCATCTATCAAATTACAGATTTAGGCTTGCTTGCCTTTGATGCAGCCACTTATCTTTGCTCAGATGTTTTATGATTTTAAATTGACAGAGAGGCTATTTACAGTGTCAATTCACTGCACACACTAGCATTGAATCCCTAGAGTCAGACAGAGTAGATCAGAAAACTGAAACCATAAGTGTTGCCAGTACCTATGGTCCATTTATATTCAATCAGGACATGGATTCACTGTTTCTAATCAACCTTTCTTTCTTTCCATTGAGCAGGTCAAAGATGAGTGCATCACTCCCCTTATTCTTCTGCTACCATATGTCACTGTGGTTAAAGGGAGGCCTTGGCATACTTATATGATTATCATCTGTCCTATACATGCCTAAGGTATCCAACATCATTAATTTTTAACAGCACTGGGTGAAGCCCAATCCATATGTTCCATGAGGCCATTTTTCCCAAGCCCTATTAAAATGTCTTGTCCATGTCAATACTCTGTCGGGGTAAATTTGTTTTGTTACACTGCCAGTGATTGATCAGTTCTTGTTTGGCTTCCAGATCACTGTTAGCTTTCTGAATGTAATGGGTCATGTTTGACTGGAAGTCTAGATACTAGTCTACAATATCATGTTTGGAATATCCTAGGTTTATTTCCATGCCTTTTTCATATGACCAGGGGGAACTCTTATTGGGTGCCACACGAGAAGCTCAAAGTGACTAAGTACCACTCCCTTGCTTGGTATCTTCCTGTAGGAACACAAAATGCAAGGTAAAAGGAAATCTTAATACTTTACTTAAACTTTTCAGGACATGTATGCACAGTTCTCCAGTCAATAACAACCACCATGGGAACCACACTCTCGGTAGGATAGCAATCAGGGCCCTTGCCATCGATAACATAGCCACATGTTAGGAGCACAGGGGCATGCTACACCTTTTCAATTATGTACAGCCTCATAGATAAATAAAAGTGATCTTTGAGGAGGTATCAAAGTCCAAGGGTTGGACAAATTCAATCTCCACCCATCCAAATGGTGTCCCTGGTGATGACAATGCTATTAGTGGTTTAGCCTATTTGAAAGTATTTCGCCTATCACCTTTAATGTGTCTGAATGTTATTAGTTGAGCAATAGTCACTTTTCTAAACAAACTAAGGGTGTGTTTGAAAGAGTGACTATTGCTCCAGTAATAGTATTCTTGCCATGTCAGCGTTGAGCACAGGGGAAGCACAGAGGATGATGGCAAACAAGAAAAGAATCACATCCCATTGAGTATATTTCCACATAACCTGTGTGTATTAGGAGTCAGGCCAGTAGATGGATTTTTCTTTTATCTGGTCATAGGTATAACCTTTTCTCTACTGCTCATGGGAGGAATCCTGTCATTAACTCCAAAGTCATTAATTCCCCGAAAAGAAAGCCATATTTTTTTAAGTTTAAGCTGGCTGCAGCTGTGTAATGTGTAAACTCTACAATATGGAGGTGCGCTTTTGGAAAAGTTAGTGTAGTAATATGTTTCCCACTTTATTCAAGGTCAAACCTACTACTGATAAAGGTGGGATAGTTATATCTACTTTTTAAAGATTTAAGGTTACAGGGTGACCACCACATGTCCTGCTGCACTGTGATGAATAGGAAAATAATATTTTCACATAATGTTATTTTTGTTTTTCAAGTAAAGAAAGGAAAAACCTAAACATTGATGGCACTGCATCGGTAGGCAACTATGTTAATACCAGTAAATTCATGTTACCGCTGTGGCAAAGGCCATTGGGTTAGGCTGGTATAATAGCATTAAGTCAATTTTAGACGTGCTATATTTAAGAAGTAAGGGTTTATTACTTGTTTTGTAATTTAAATTAAGTAAGGGTTAAGGTTTTTAATATGTAATTTAATTTCATTTATATATGAAGTATTAAGATATGGAATTTACTTTTAATGTAATTTTATATTACAATCAACATCGTTTATGGGTTATTATTTGCCAAATAAATACACTTGCTTTAAATAAAATAAAAGGAGTTGCAGTGGTTTAGTTTTAGTTACGTTAAGGTAACCAGTTTAACTTAATTTAATGTATTAACATTTTATTGAAATAGATTAATGGTAAGTAAGTAAGTAATATATTTATTGTGCAGTTAATTAAAACCATTACAGAAAAGTTGGCCTCTTATACACAATAAAACATCAATTTAAAAGGCTGATAGCCACTTTTACAAACACACATTAAAATTGCGGAAAAGATCCCCACCCCTGGCCTTAATGGCCCATAGTCCTGTTTCCTCATTTTTGTTTGCAGAGATTAGCAGCAGTTTGTGAGATAAAAATTACCCCCCTTGTCAGAGTCTTAACTACAAAGTGAGGGCAGGCAAATAGGTGCAAGTTTAAAGTACATAGTACCGCATCAACATCCGTTAATTTGTGCAAAGACATCCTATGGTTAGCCGATTGATGATTTTCCTTGAGGTTTGCATGTGCAAAAATGCTTGAAATTATGTACTTAAAGTGCTGTTCCAGTTAATATGCAAAGGGTTAAAAAGACGTCCCCAGCTCATTTCTAATCAACTTCTTTGATGATCCGGCGGTAACTGTTTTAAGCGGAGATCAGCTGCAGTTAAAAATGTTACCAGGCAGCAGCTTAGTTGAATGTCTTCACCAGAGAAGCTTGCAAACACCGCTTGTCTGCACGACCGTATTTGGTTCTTGTTAAAAATAGGTCTGAGTAGTAACCGGCGCTCCCGCATCAGTTCACGGCAAATGGTTATGATATGAACTATGTCCGCCTCTCCTTCCCCACAGAGACGGCACTTTGCAGGCTTCAGAGGGCGCAGCCACGGAGGCAGATGGTATGCAGATGGTAATAAGCCTAACCTGAATTTCAAAAACTTCTCTTTGGTGGTTCTGGAGAATTTAGAGAGGAAGTAAGCTTGAGGAGTCGCTTTACTGTAAGATTGTATAGTGAACAAGCCATGTGAGCTTTCTGTCAAGGCTGCTTTGTCTTGTAAGATAGATTCTTTTTTGATAATATTATTTTCAATTTTTTTGAAGCTTGCCATGGTCCCCGACATTGCCCAGAGTTGCCGTAACCCCAACTGGTCCAGTGCAGTGTCCAAAAAGTGTCTAGCTGGGCAGGTTTCCGAAGTTTCTACTTCTCTCCACAAATAGAAGTTTAACGTTTCTGGCTGCCCTTTTTTGATCTTAAACCAGGTTTTGACAAAGGCTCCTTTTCGGGCCAGGTCTTGTCTTTGTATCCCGAATTCAACCCTTATTTGTGCCGGAGATGTATATCCAGGCAGCCCGTATGTTATTCTCAGTGCTCTTGCGATGGTGCCGTTCAATGTTTCCGCTTCCCTCCCTCTCATGGCTTCACTTCCATAGGTGATTGATGGAATCAGTTTAGCCTGTATCACCTTGGTCACAGGGAGAAAGCTTGGTCCAGCGGTCATATTTTTCAGGTTTCTTAATGCTACAGCTGTTGTTAAACCCCTCTTTTTTATTGCCTCACATTGTGCTTTGTAATTGCCTTTATTGTCAATCGTAACCCCCAGATATTTGTAGTCTTGTACGACTTCAAGCTTGACTTTTGCCAAGTACCAGTTGTATTAATAGATTAATGGTTATATGTAATAATTTTAGGCAGTTAAAATTACATTAGTTAAATTACTTCATTAAATTAAATTATTAAAGGGTTAGGTGTGCAACATCACCCACACATCATCTACCCGTCCCAAATCACTCTGCCTAAATCAGTCATAGGCAGATATCAAAGACTATATGCAGGACAGGCGCTAGGCATGGGCAGTGTGGGCAGCTGCCCAGGGCCTCGCACTCAGCCCACCAGCATAAGGGTCCCCGCACCAGTTCAACACACCACCAGCCCTCTTGTACTCCTGCCAATTCAATTGTAAAAAAGGTGTCTCTTTGCAATTGGGCCCATGAGAGGGAGGGAAGGGGGCCCTCCCTCGGCCTCCTACGATGGTGTCCCAGTTGCAAGGAGATGCATTTTGCAGGTTTGTCCTGCAATTAGGACTCCTGCATGGCTGCCCATTCAGAGACACCTCAGGACCCCAATTGTCCAGCACTTTAGCGCCCCCACATTTTTAACTCCCAGCCCCCTAGCAATTCTCACAACTTCACCCAGTATGAGCTGTATAATAGGTGCTTGTAGGTGGCTGAGAGGAGGAGCTGAGGCCCCAGAGGAGTCTGCACAAAACAGCTTCTGTAGCCCTGAATATGTCACATATACGAATTAAAGGGGCCTTGCACCTTCCCTTTTGGCCCAGGGCCCCAAAAATCCTAGAACAGGCCCTGACTATATGAAACTAGGCAGTAATAAAGTCACTTAACCTTGGTAAGAGGAAACACTTCAAACCTGCTCCCAAATTTCTTCACTAGCTTCCAGTCAAAGCCTAAACTAAATTCAAGGGTCTCTATACTGAACATAATGCGCTCTGGCAATCAAGGAATAAATTACTGCAGAAACTAACTCCACACTGCACCCCAAAGAGAAACCTTTGTTCAGTGCATGCCAACTTGATTCATCAACGTACGTTTTAATGGATGAAACATGAAGGAAAATCAATGGGAGTGCAAGGCCAAAGGTTCAGGATTGCCCTCAACTCTTCATGAGAGCCAAATCAAGCAATATGTATTACAGGAATCTAATGGAAAGTGAACTGTTTAGACACTTGTGCAAATGGACCTATCTGCTTGTGAGTGTCATTCATAGCAGATTATCAGCAATGGTTGTCAGTTCTTCTTCCTTTCCCTATATTACCTTGTCTCTTGACCACTCTCTGAATAGTCCCAATATGCTTTATGAAGAAAAAAGTGGCATAGTATAAAACTATGAATGAATAAATCATTTATTCAATGTACTCTAATTGAAAACAATTGAGTGTTAAGGTTCCTATTTAATTTAGTAAATTTTAAAGTATGCTGGGTGTGGGGTGTGGCCTGCAGCTGAGCAGGCATGTCGCTCGCCTGGTGAGCTCTGATACGAGTCCTCTGACATGGTTCCCCACCACATCCAAACAGCTCAGAGGAAGACAACTTAATGGCCGGGATGTCGGGAGCGGCGCTGGTGTCCATTATGGTGCTGTTCTCAGCATTCCATGACGAATAAGGCCAGCAGCACCTGAAGACGGCCATGGGGGAGGCAGCACTGTTGGCGGACATCTATGGCCTACTATAGGATTGTGAGCGCCAGAACAATGCTGCACTCGAGTACCGGAGATCTCTGGCGAGACTGTGGGCTGGACGGAGGACAGAGCTAACCAAGCCATCAGGGCTCATGTCTGCAATCTGGGATAAAAGACATTTTGGGCCCAAAGCCCGGTGACACAGAGGGGTCTATTGTCAAGAAGCAGACAGAAGGTGGGCTTATGGATCAGAGGATCTGAATCAACTGCTGAATTGGGCCCGTTCTTTGTAGGTGCTTGGCCCCTTTACGTCTTTGTGTTGCCTTGGGGTCCCACACCAGTGCACATTCCCAGTCTGCACTAAAGTAGCGGTTGGGCAGCCTGGACAGTGACTGTAATTCCTTAGCAGCAGCAAAAGTGCAGGCTTGATCCCCGGGACCTTGGTCTCCTTTGAGTCTACTTCTGGGAACCTGGCCTAAGAGTCAGCTGAAACACCAAAAGCAGATCCTAGAGTACTTTGGGCTCCTTCCCTAAGACGATCAGCTACAAGCCACCATGTTTATGATAAAGGGTGATGGGATTGTTCCCCTTATGAAGGAAGAACTACAAACGCACCTAAATGATCTTCATACTAAGCTCTCTTGTATGATTACTACTCAAATGCAGGCCTTGCAATCTGACCTGGCCTCTGGACTGGCTGAAATTATGAAGGAGATAAAAGGCTAGGCAAATGTGCAGCAACCAATGAAGATGAAATCATAAATATGAACTAGGACACAGGGACGGCTCCTCCATTAGGGCGGAGGAGCGCCGCCACACTGCTTTCTCGCAGTGCGAGAAGCAGAAAAAAAATGGTATTTTAAATACCATTTTATTTTCTGCTTCTCGCGCTGCAAGAAGGCAGGGGTATGCCTGGTTGGGGGCGGGTGGGTAAGTACGGTTTAGGGAGGAGTGGCTTGCACCACTCTGAGTACTCTGACTGCTTGGTCGGCCCTGGGCCCAACCAAAGCAATCATGCGCACTCTACATTTTCTCTATCCTACATAGAGAAAATGGCCTCACAACAGGTGCCTTGCTGGGCGCTGTCCGGAACTCCGCAGCAATCACAACATTGCCATTGCAGCGTTGTGATTGGCTTACAGGAGGGGAGGGAGCATGCCTGTTCCTGTTCAGGTTTATAAGAAAACAGTGGTCCTTATAAAAAAGAAAAATAGTGCTGTAATTAATATAGACTAGAGCCAGTGCAATATTGATGCTGTCCAGCCGAACAGTCAATCTAATGAATGATAAATGCAAAAACAAAGAAGAACACAACAATAAAGTAGGACACAATCCTGCGTCCTACAAAAACACAAAACAAATACATTTTGGCGAAGACATTTCAGGCAAGACAAAAGTAGCTTGTGAAAAATGCAAATAGGAAAAGCTTAGAGACGACAGCTATTGCACTTGTTTTATCACATTAGATTAATGTGCAAGCTGTTTAACAAGTCGACGACGTTTCGATCCTTTTAAAACAATACTAGGATCATCATCAGGACGTATTTAATACAAGCTTGAATTAATAATAATAATAAAGAATTTTTTTATGGGCAGAGCTACCCCAAACGGGGTGTCCCGGCGCTGTAGCAGACAGGGGCAGAGCAAATGGGCAGCAAAGCTAGGTGGAGCGACTAAAAAGCCAGGTTTTAAGGGAATTACGGAACTCCAGATCTGACTGAATCAAGCGTAGCTCAAGAGGTAAGTATTGAGTGGCACCCACCTCAAAAGATTTACCTCCCATTCTGGCTTTTCAGAACCGAGGGTGACAAGAAGATGTTTGTTATTTGATCGAAGAAGTCTGGCTGGATGGTAGGGGCGGGATCTCTTCCTGAGATAAAATGGCCCTTTACCTTTACTTGCCCGAAAAGCCAAGGTCAAAGCCTTAAATTCTATTCGCTTAGCAATGGGCAGCCAGTGAAGTTGTTTTAAATAGGGGGTAATGTGGCGACGCAGTGGTACCCCGCAGATCAGTCGTTACCGCTGCGTTTTGTACTGTCTGGAGTCTACGAATCAGACTAAGTGAGAGACCTAGATATATTACATTAGCATAATCCAGATGGGAGGTTATCAGTGCATGAACCACAGTTTTACGAGTTGCATTGGGCAAATAATTGATTAATTTTCTAATGATTTTAATTTTACCAAAGAAGGCAGCCGCAACCATTTAAACCTGTGTGGACAGGGACAGATGTTTGTCCCATCTAACACCTAGATTCTTGATTGAATCCTTAGGTAGGGGAGCAGAGCCTAATTCATCTGGCCACCACAGATTGGAAGAGAGGGGAGAAGGTTGATTAAAAAACAAGATCTCAGTCTTGTCTGCATTAAGTTAAAAAAAATTATGATCCATCCAGGCCGCAATATTCCTCAGGCACTCTTTTAGCGGATCAAAAGTAGAGGTGAATACATCCCGAAAGGTGAACAGTAACTGGGTATCATCCGCATAGGATATAATTTTGATCCCAGTTTTTGCAATCAGTTCAGCCAGAGGGGTCAGTTAAACATTAAAAAGGAGCGGGCTCAGGGCGGAGTCCTGAGACACACCCCACTTAAGTGGTTTGATAGGGGAAATGAAAGGATGAGTCGGGACTTGTTGTTTACGGTCAGAATGAAAGGATGATATCCAATTCAGCACTGTGCCCTGGATGCCAATATCCCTAAGCCGATTCAGGAGGATCGAGTGGGAGACGGTGTCAAATGCTGCAGATAAATCTAGCAGCACCAACACCGCTCTAGAGCCTCCAACGACCGCCCAGCGTATAGCATCCGCCATTTCGATTCGTGCTGTTTCCGTGCTATATCCGGGACAGAAGCCGGATTGAGAGTCATGAAGAAGATCATTAGTCTCAATAAAGCCAGCCAGTTGCTGATAGACTAGTTTCTCTAAGACCTTTGCAGGGGAGGGAAGTAGCGAAATAGGTCTATAGTTACTGGTGATTCCAGGATCCGCATTCACGTTTTTTAAAATGGGCAGGGGAAAAGCATGTTTCCAGATTGCAGGTAGATACCCTGTCTAAGTGACGAATTCCCAATGGAATTCAGATGGGGGTTGAGGAGTTCTGCCAGGGCACTGTATTGTTTAGCTGGACAAGGATCACTTGGTGAGCCGGATCAGCACTTCTGCAGCTCGAGAAGAGAGACTTCTATGCAAACATCAGCAAATTCTGATAGCACAATGTTGGGAGTCAGCCTCGGATGGTCAGCCATAGGGGGCTGGGACATCTCCCATGGCTCAGGGAAGGAGGCATAGATCTGCGCGATTTTATCCTCAAAAAACTCAGAGAGTCTATTACACAGCTTCTGTGATGGGGATGAGTGTGGGAAAGAGCTAGAGGATCAGTAAATCCTTTAACAATTTTAAAAATTTCTCTCAAGGAGTTTTTAGCACTATTAATTCGATTGGCGAGAAAATCTCTTTTGTGTCCAATGAGAATTTTACGATATTCTTTGAGCGCCACACGGTAGTCTGCCTTACTAGCCGCAGAGTAATTAAGTCTCCAGCTGCGCTCCAGTTTTTTGCATTCAGATTTCTTAGTTCTGAGTTCCTCCGAGAACCAGGGAGCAGAGGGAAGAGATCTATGTGATTTTATAGCTTTCAGAGGGGCAAGGGAGTCAAGCGCATCCACTACCCACTTATTCAAATTTAGGATGCTGACCTCAAGGTCACTGGAGAGGATGGGCGTAGAGTTCATGAGATGATGAGTTAGATGATCTGGAGATGCTCTCTTCCAGTTCCTACTGTACTCTTTAGGGATAGAGGTGACTCTAGCAATGCCAGTCATCTGAAATAAAAAAGGGATCAGAAAATGATCTGACCATGGTACTGGCAACGGAGGATGAATAGTAATCTCAGGTAGGTTGGCAAAGATCAAGTCCAAAATATGGCCTGCCTTGTGGGTTGGGTGGGATACATATTGTGAAAGATTACAACCAGCTAAAGTGGAGATGAAATTGGAGCTATAAGTGCAAAGGAGATTATCCGCATGCAGGTTCAATTAGTGCCTCGTAAGCTAGTGCGAGCGGGATCACGGGACCAAGGATGGCTCAAAGGAAGCCTGGATGTGCTTCAGGTACAGACCTGGAATTAGTACCATGGAAGGGTCACAGTGTGGATGCAGCAGCTAACAAAATGGAAGGGCTGCGATTAGGGCCAAGGTGGCGATGCACACGGTATGTGGTGCTCGGAGGGGTAGACGGGACAGAGGCGGCGCAGAACCGGTCATGTAAGTTTTATTTTACCCCCCCACTCCCGCCTCATGGTAATCCCCACGTGACGCTCACCACCACCCCCTCACCATGAGAATTGTGAGCCGTGACTGCCAGGACATTGAAACTCTGCAGGACTCAGTAGAAAAGGTCGGGACTGAAGTGGCTCCACTTTGGGAGAAGTGCACCGACCTGGAGGACAGATCGAGGAGGGACAATATCTGAATTTCCCACATCCATGAAATGGCGAAGGGGGCAACATCCTACACTTTTGTATGGACCTCTTTCGGGAGATCCTCGATGTCCAGGAAATACCAATTATAAGGGTGCACAGAGTGGGGACTCCCTGACAAACAGCAAATATAAGACCAAGAGATATTATAGCTAAAATAGACTCTTCTCAGATGAAAGATAAGATCAAGTTGGTGGCCACAAAACTGGATAAGCTCCCAGTGCTTGATTATCCAGTTAAACTATACGAAGACCTATCACAGGCCATGCTAGCAAAGTACAACGCAATGGAATGGAATGGAAATGACAGATCCGCTATCACTGGATGTTCCAATTTCCTTTGTTGTTCCTGTTTGATTCTAAAACAAGTACTAAATATACACCAGAAGAAGCCAAAGACATTCTAGACCCGCTGCAGCCATGGACATTTTAGGTCTCTTGCAGCAGTGCAAGGTGGCCCAAACTGGCAGAGACACAGAATAAAGGCAGAGCCTTAAAGAGAGATGGGAGAAACCTACATTGGCGTACCAGGACATACGTGAATGACATTTAACCAAACTGCTAGCTGAGTTCCAAGGCTCCTTGTTATGGCTGGATGTCCTATATGTCTTCATGAACCTCTGTGTTGCTGACATTGGTGGGGCTTTGAGTCATGCAAGTGTTGAGTTTTTTTAATGGCTTCTACTGTTTATTTGTCTGTTATTCCATGACATGTTTGATGCAACTTCCCTAATAGAAAGGAGAGGTGATGGATACTTATTTTGTGGGCCTACACCTCTGGGCATGAAGTAAGAGAAGCCGTGGTGGGTCCAGGGGGTCTTGAGTGGGTGAGCGAAGGCCACTGAGCACCTATGAGAGCACTGGGGCCAACATTGTTTCTTGCTTAAATTTCCTGTAGATAATCAAGGCAGGGATGGCAGTGAGAGAATCACTCTTCCACACTTCCACATCCGAGGGTAGATTTGAACAGATCCACATGAAGCTCGAGTTCCCATAGCCAATCTTGCACATTTTGAATGCAATGGCGTGCACTGAGGTGGGAGTGCAGGCCACTGTTCCAGTATTAAGCCCATTTAGCTTTGATTAGATGGTCTAGGTTGTATCATGCAATGTTAATAGGCTGAACGCCCCCGTAAAGCACCACAAAGTGAGGAGAGAGTCTTTAGGAGACGCATCTCAAGGCTTCCGATATGCATCTAATAAGGGATAAAGCTTATTTCACCCAGATCTTTGCCATGCTGGGACTAAAATTAGCGGGTCATGATAGCAACTCACAAAGACTTCTCGTACAACATCACATACATCACTAAAGACACATCTGAGAGCTGCGATATTTATCTTGAGTGTCTTCACCAGGGGAAGTCATGTGACATATTCAATATCTATGCCCCAAATTTGGGCCAGGATGCCTATTCGACCCACATGTTTGATGTTCACAGCAAGACAGCGGCTTCCACCGCACGGTACGTGGAATCCACTTCAATTTATACCTCGTTACAGGCAATGGAGGAATGGCAGGCCCTCTTCATTGACGTCACAACTCTACCAGAAGCAATTTCATTCTAAGACTGTTGGAAATTGATTGCAGTCCCCGTGGCACAGTGGCTCGCATGCTGGAATGGCTCTCAGCCTGCATTAATCACAGTACCACGTGCCCCACATCCCTGGACGACAGAATGTGCCTGCATCATAGTCTTTCAAGTGTCAAATGTCAGGATGCTTATTTGACCCAGGCCAATAAAATGATCGGGGATTGGCCTTCAGTCTTGTTGCTGTGGGCTGGTTTTTTTCACACAAAACCTGATGCCCAACTCAGCAGACACTCTCACGGCCTGTATTCCCAGGGCGTATTGACTCCCTCAGTCTGAACAGTCTCAAAGTTTTGGGTGAAGTCGATCTCTGGAGACCCATGCATCCGAGCAAGCAGGAATACACCTTTTTCTTCCACTTGTTACGGTCATATTCCCATATAAACTTGATGTGGGAGACCCAGAACTAATGGGAAATGCAATGTCAGTAATCATGGTGGGTTAGTGGTATTGGATCACTCAATGAGGCTGTGGGAGGGATGGGGAGTGAACGGAAAGTTACTCGAGCTAACTAGAAATTTGACCGATTGTAACTTAGAGATAGGATGGCCCAACAAACCCTGCAGAGTACATTAACGCACAATTTTGAAGAGAACTCTGGTAGGGAGATACAAACTAATACGATATGGAACATTTTCAATGCAGTCCACTGAGTGCAGTGCATATGGGGATCACAAGGTATCGCTGGAGGCAGATCACAAAGCTGCAGCAGAACACCACAGAGACACTGATTCTTTGAAGGCTTTGAAGGAGGCCATCATGATTAAAGGGAAACTAGATCTACTAGTTACAGAAAAATCAGGGAAGGTGCTGCTGTGCCTTAAGCCAAAATGTTTATGAGCAGGCTAATAAGACAGGTGCATTATTTGCGCAAAGACTTGGAAGCCAAACCCTCTATAGGCGAATCCCAGCCCAACGGGGTGCGTGGAATACTACGCTTGATAAGACCTAGAATAAACTCAATGCCTATGAAAACTTTTATTCTGAGCCATACCGGAAAGAACCCAAAGATCCTGTTACAGTGCAGTCCTTTATAGAGGAGGCGAGACTCCCATGTCTGAATAAAATCAACAGAGATAAGTTAGAGGAGTTAATTACTAAGCTGGAAGTCATTGCCACAATCTTAGCCCTCCATCCTGACAAATTCCCTGGCCTCCATGGCTTTACAAATTGGTTTTTATAAACACTTCAATGTTGTCCTGTTTCTACATCTAACTGTCTTTTTCAACTCATTTCTCTCATCTCAATCAGTGACTTCTTCTGTTGCCGAGGCACAGACAGCCCTGGTACTGAAACTGGGTAAGCCGGTTTCTGAATGTGGTTCACATCTGCCCATACCACTGTTGAACTCAGACGGAAAGGTATTTACAAATATTTTGACTAACAGGTTCTTACACTACATGCTAAACTTGATAGATCCGGACCAGTCAGGATTTTTCCATTTGCAGCCGGCAGCAGACAACATAAAGAGAGTACTGCACCTTGATGAAAAAGCCCATTACAAATCTATACCCCTGGTGATATTGTCGCTAGATGCTGAAAAGGCGTTCAAAACTGTCAAGTGGCTCTATCTTTGTAAGGTATGGGAAGCTATTGGATTGAGTACCTGGATAGTGGCTAATTATAGCTGTCAGAGTGCTGTGTAATGGTTAATGGAGAAAGATCGTGAGGGATCCCCCTGCACAGAGGAACGTGACAGGGATGCCCACTGTTCCCATTGCTATTTGTGCTAGCAGTCAAGCCAGTAGCTACGATCATTCGGAGGCAGTCAAATATAGATGGGATGACCTTTGGTGGAGAGAGACATGTTATACACCTTTTTGCGGATGACATGCTTTTAAACCTGACTAATCCTACCCAGTCAATCCCACAGGCAATGAAGGTCATGGGCACATATGCAGACAGTTCTGGATTCAAGGTGAATCTAGAAAAGTCTGATTTGTTGAGCGTGAAACTAACCCCAGAAACGTGAATGGAGCTGCTGTGAACATCTACAATCCGCTGGACGGTGGCCAAAAAGATTAAATATCTGGGGGTGTATATTACTCACACCACCGTTAAGTATACGTGGTTAGTTGTCTTGTCCATGTTGTTAAAGCTGACATGTCTGGATGGAAATCACTGTTTATTTCCAGGTTAGGGAGGATGGCAGTTATGAAGTAGAATTTTCTGCCCCGCCTCCTATATCTCTTTCAGGCCCTACCGGTCATAATACTGGAGTATGAATTAAAGCTTCTGCAGAAATCCATTGGCCCCTTTTTCTGGGGGCAGTAAATGAGCCCAAGTGTCAAGGACAGTACTGTAAGCCGCTAGAAAGAAAGGGGGAGTGGTGCTGCCAAGCATTAGCAAATATTATCAAGCTGCCCAACTCCATATATTTTATGAACAGTCCCTTTATGCAACTGAACAACACTGGGAACACATGGATGCTGCGGTTATGGGCAGGGCACCCTAGCCGGTTCCATGGCTCCCGAAACAAGGGAGGCCGGCAGTTTGCTGTGTGTCTAAAATACTTAAAATCTAATTTGGGATATGAGACTCACTCACCACAACACCTAAGTTGAGCATGTTTTCTTCCCCCTTCACAACCCTGTTCAGGACTTCACCTCATGGTTAAATCAGGAGGCCTTCCTAAAGTGGTCTGAGAGGGGGTGAAGAATGCTGCATGATTTCTTTTGAGGGGTATGATCAAGGATTTTCAGCAAAGCAAAACCAACTTTTGAGAACAGGAGACTACAATACTTTCAGCTGCATCATTAGGCCCTCTCTCCTGCTAATTAGTTAGCTGCTAATAAACTGTTGTCCAACTAGGAACAATCCTTCACTATATCCTCTGGCCCCAGTGCTCTAATTTCTTCTGTTTATAGTCTACTCATGGAGGAGTCTACGCACCCGGAATTGTTGTACATGCAGCAATGGTTGAAAAGTCTGGCTCCCTGAAACAGCTGCAACAGTGGCAAAAACTATGGGACGACATTCTGTCGCTATGCAAAAGTGTAAAGTGAAAAAATATTCCCTTTGGTGTCCAACCACACCATGGGCCACTTTAATCGAAATTTCAAATAACATACAGTCCCCCCCCACAGTCAAATACAGTGCCACAGACTTGTTAACTGTATCAGATATTTAATATAAATATTTTTTTTCCACAAAAGATCAAGACACATCAAATATAATCTAGTAATTCATATATACAAAGTGTAATTCATAAGAAAGATAAAAGTGATAAAAACATGTTCTTAAAAACACGATTTAACTAATTCACTATAATGAATAATCCACATCACAAATAAAGAAGAGATAACACATAAGACAATACACTTTGTCATTAATTAATCTGCTAGTTTGTGTGAATAATCAATACAGGCACATGATTAGTGCAAAATTCTCACCTAGCTTGTTGGTATATACCATAAATTTAGCTTCATATGCGTCAACGCAGTTCAGTGGCATCCCACAGATTCAAACCACCTTCTTCAAGACCATAAATGTATCTCTCTTATATCAATATTTATCATTGGCACCTGTAAATGAATATACAAATATTACAATTATCACATGTCCATCCATATTCATTATCCAAAACATATACTTCATCCAGTCTTTATATATCTAAAAAAGATTAAAAAAATAATTCTATAATAATCACACAATGACACAGTTTAGAATGTTATAATTATTCCATCTATATATTGACTTTGTGGCACTAAAATGACTCCTATTCTGTGGTTCACCAATCTGCAACCAGACCCCACCTTTACTTGTTTAAAGTGTATGCATTCAAACTTGGTGCATTCAGCTATTTTCAGATACAGTATCTATACCTTAAAACCATGTAACTGTACATATCCTTTAACCTACTCATTTTCCACATGTAAGCAAATTGCCACTAATGACAGCACCATTACAAGTACACCCATCCTGGTAAGCCTGCTTCAATTTTGTGGCTACATTATTCATCATGAAACTCACCTAGCGGGCCTCTTAATTGGTCCCTTGTTATATATGTACTTGTTGTCTTTTTCTTTTTCAAAACTTGACAAGGATCTCAACTTCAAAACCAAATGATCTGCGCACATGTCTATGATATGGAGGAAACCCCTTTTATTGGTTCAAACTCTAAGGGAAATATGAACTTATATATTCATGTATTTTACCCCCATCCCTTTGGTCATAAGGACATCCATGACAGTTTTCATAAACAATACTTTAACAAAAAAAAAAAGAAGGTTAGCCTACCTTAATCTTGGAAAATCCTCTCCCTTCTTCATAGATTGCAAAAGTGTGCAACAAAAATAATGATGCAGTTGTACATTACACTGACACAGTTGAAACACATGTATGGTCAGTTTGATGGCCAGTATTGGAGAGGGTGTGGCCATGAGGGGTATGTGATCCATATGTAGCAGCCTTGTCCTAGGCTAACTTTTTTTGGAAGAGAAGTCTTAAGCCACATTAGAGGAGTGATTGGCTCCCGACTAAGGCCCGACCATGTAACTATCATATTGGGCCTGCGTCCTGAGAGTTATGATCACATGACGAAAGAAGATTGGAGAATGTTATTCAATATGTTGCTGGCAGCAACACAGACATGAAAACATCTAGGATACCCACAATACATAAATGGGTGTGTAAGTTGTGGGCCCTATCAGCCATGGAGAAACTTACTTGGGGTTTGTATGAAATGGGCAATGCAATCGACAGACACTGGCAGGCACTGGCTGAATATTTGATGGATGCCAGCCAGAGCCTGGGTTGTCCTAGAGCATACCGCTTCCTTCGCCTAACGCAGAGGCGTGGGTCTACACCTTGTGCATTGTGCGTAATAAACTGTTGTGAGAGAATTGGATGTCAGTGGATGGGGAGGGTACGAGGTTGAGGGGCTGGAGGAAGATCGTTAACTTGAAAAATTGAATAACTGCTTTTGTATATTCAGTCAGATTCAAATTTATGTTTTTACTCCACTCATTGACTACCGGACTATGTTATGTTTGTCATGTTTCACGATATTCCAATAAAAAGATTTTGGGGAGAAATAAATTACATTGGGGTAGGGTAAGAATTAGGGTGAGGGCTTTGGTTATGATTAGGTTTAGGGGTAGGAATAGGAGCCAGGTTAGAATTAGGGTAATGTTTAGGTTTATGTCTAGAGTTAGGTTTAGGGTTAGGTTTTTGGGTTTTGGTGTGGTGATGGGATTGGGTTAGGTTAATTTTTATTATTAGTAAAGAAAATACAAATAAAAATAATTAGGGAAAGGGTTACAGTTATAATTAGGGTTAGGTTGAAAAAACATTTGAAGTAATTTAAACTATTTAAGATATAAGTTGTGGATAGAGAAAGTATGAGGGTTAGGTTACACTTTGTAAGTGCAATTTTTTTATTCTAAATTGTTTTAGGATTGTTGTTGCAATTATGGATAGGATTAGAAAGATTTAATATTATCCATGCAAATAATAAAATTACATAGTGTGTTTTTAGTGTAACTTATTTATATAGGTAGTAGGGTCAGGGAGGTGCAGGCTGTGTAGTTATATTTTAAACTTGACCTAAAACGGAATATTTGTCATGGTAATAGAATTGATGTAGTAGAACCTACTGGTAGTTATTGTCAAGGTAGTAGCCCATAATTTCTTTCATTTGTTTATTTTTCAGCTATGTTTCTGTAAAATAAACTCATGCAAGCATTATTTTTAATGTAGTGATTTAGAGTGTGGCATCAGGTGAACTGTCATACATTGCCGGTTCACATACCCTATGAAGCTCTCTGTTCCCAGCCTCACTTTGAAGTTTGGGCAATGTGGGGTCTTCACCAGATAGAATTCCAGCTGCTTTCACCAGGGGAAACACATATCCTGGAGACCTTTCTGCAACAGGGCTGCCAATTCATAGTGACAACCACCCCTCCCTATTTAGATTGCGGCAAACATCAATAAATGTCTGTAAGAAATGGGCTATTAGTCAAATGGGGGGGTGACAACACACCTTGAGTGAAAATCACAGTCCTTTTCAGAGTGAACTATCAAAGCCACTAGATTAACTTGAGCTGACAGGCCTTACTTAGGGCAATGTTTAAAGTATTTATGCAGTACCAAGACAGTAATAAAGTCAAACACATACAGTAAAAAATCCCAAACCGAAATAGAAATATAGAGTGTATTTTAATAAATTAAATGATGCTAAAACAACAAAAATCCATTATGGGTAACTGTAGATATGAATTTTTAAAGTTGCAAATAACAGTAGCACCCAAAAGCAGTAAACACCTACCGCTGTCAACTGACCGCAGTAGACCGGGACAGAGGTGTGGCCAAAATGGAGCGTGGGTCGGATACAGAAATAAGGTTCAAACGTGTTAGCGGCTTTACCTTGGGACTTAGGGACTCAATTCGACCTACCTAATAAATAGTAATGAGGTAAGTCACTGACAATGCCCCACTACAATTGGCTACAATCACAGGCATCATGGCCTGCAGGGGCCAGCATGCCACCATGTTAGTGATTGCTACTCAATAATTCAATCTTTTGTTTTTTACTGCAGCCCATTTTCTTCAAAGGAAAATGTGACGTGTTTAAAAATAAAAATAAAAAAAATGTAATGTTTTACCAACATTTTTTACTAGGAAGCAGTGATACAATGGACCATTGCCGACTCCTAAAAAAAGTTTTTTTAAATATTCACAAATGACCATGAGCCCCAATGGCGAATGGGTTAGAGAGTGAAAGAATAGTGTGCATGATAGGCTGTATTGGTCCTGCAGCTCTTGGAAGGACATCAGGAGCCCCCCTCCATGAACATCGCCCAGGTAGGAAAAACTGATGCGGGTCCATTGAGAGAAGCCTGCCAGGCCAGCCAACTGATCAGCCAGGTACCTCACAACAGCGGTGTCATGTCTGTGAGCCAGTGTGTCCATCGAGGAAGTCGCAGTGCTGCTCTCCAGTAGAGCACCGATAGTCGAGTCAGGACAGCACCGTAAAGGGCATAGGACTGCCATAGAGTAGATCAAGAAGCCCGTCATGGCCTAGAAGGTGCAATTCAAGACGTTAGGCGGGGTCATCCCTTTCCCCGGTAAGCCATTCATTCACAGGGACTATGTGTGCCGAGAGATAGTATCCATAAAGGTCAGGAGCATCGAGGCCTCCATTGAATGATGATTTGCGGGTAGATGCAAAGGCCACACAATGTCACCCACCTGCCCAGATGAAGGATGTTAATTTTGAAGTATAGGAGTGGAACCGTGCATTGGGAATGAGATGAGGGTAATTCGCTAGGACATATAGATATCGGGGTAAACACATAATTTTAAACAGAGTCATGTACCCCATTGGGTTAAAAGGCAGGCAGCCCCACTTACATAAATCACGGTCCAACCTCGACACGAGATGGCAAAAATTAAGAGACCAAGCCAGTTCTGGAAGGCAAGAGATATGGATCCCTAAGTACATAAAGGAGTCTGGTACGGATATTGTGGCACCCGCGCCTTCCCTCCACATTGCCATTTAGCCAGTTAACGATACAAGAGAAGATTTGCTAGCATTTACCCACAAGCCCAATGCCTCAGCATATAACTGAAGGATCTCAAGGCACCTAGGACCCGTTGTTTGTGGATCACTGAGAAAAAGCAGAACATCAGCCACATATAAGACAATGTGGTCTTCCATGCCACCTCCTCACTGCCAACCCCGAACCCATGCATCACATCTGATCAGGCGTGCCAATTGCTCTATGGCAAGACTGAAGAGCAGCGGGAGCAGCCCTGACATGTTCCTCTGTGAATCAGAAAAGACGGGGAGAGGACCCCATTTACTCATACCTGAGCAGAAGGAGCGCTGTACAACAGCTTCACTAGTCTGCAGAAAATAGGTTCGAAACCCACTCAATGAAGTACGGCCTCAAGGAAAGACCAAGAGACCGTGTCAAAGGTCTTTTGGAAGTCAATCAGGAGAAAAACCAGTCTATCGCCCAGATGGGGCACATGAGAGAGAGCCTGTTTCACCCTACGAAATACAGTGGGAGGTACTCCTACTCTACATAAAGCTGCACTGGTCTGGGTGCATGAGATATGTGAGGTTTTGACTTAGCCTGGTCGCAAACACCTTTGCAAAGATTTTGATGTTGACGTTGATGAGGGAAATCGGGTGATATGGTGAGCAGCATTCCAACATTTTTCCTGTCTTGGGTATAACCACAATGGTGTCTGTGTCTAGTTCTGGAGGAAAAGAACCACGCTTCAGGGCATTGGCGAAGAGGGCCAATAAACGTGGAGACAAGAGATCTTGGTACCTTTTAAAAAACTTGATGGGGACTTCGTCAGGACCAGGGGTCTTCCCGGACTGAAGATCAGTTATTGTTTGCCCTATCTACTCTTCCGAAAGTGGCAGATCCAGCTCTTGAGCCAAGGACAGTGAGATGGATGGTAGGGTGACATCTCCAGTGAGGGGACAAGTGAGTTCATCCAGGGGGGATGGGCATGACGCATATAATTCCTGATAGTAGGTTGCAACAGCTTTGGCAATTGCAGGTAGTTTCTCACATAAGGTGCCAAAACTATCTTTCAAGGCCAGGACCACCCTGCTACAGACCTCCTGAGTCACCAGCCAATATAATAGTTTGGCTGATTTGTCTCATGATGCGTGTACTCATGGGTAGATGCCCTTCAACATTGCTGTGCCTCTTCTAGAGAGATGTCCTGCAATTTGGCTCCTCCCATTTCCAGTGGACGGTCAGTTGCCCCTGATCCGGAGCCATTCGCTTTCTGCTCCAGATCAAGGATATAGTTTCAATCTCCATTATCTGTGCCTGCCACTGCCTATATCACATATACCCCTTAAGAAAACCTCAAAATGCAGATTTGCTTGCTGCCCACAAGGTGCCAACAGAGGACACGGAGCCCTGGTTGCTTTGGAAAAAGGCATGCATCTCCTTTTCCACAAAGGCCGCACAATCTTGGTTCATCAGGTGCCACACATTGAGTCTCCACAAGTGACAAAGGGAGCCGAAAGGAGCACCACATCCAAGAAGAAGATGCGCATTATCTTAGTTGCCTCTTGGCAGGATCTGGACATTCTGCACCTGAAGCAAGTCACGTGCTGGTAGCCAGAAGAGATCAATCCTAGATTCGACCTTATGGGCTGCTGATAAGTGCATTCAGGAGCTACGTGCAGGATTCCAACTACGCCAAGCATCACAACGTCCCATGGAGTCCACCCAGGAAATGAGGCTTGTAGAGCATGCCAGCCTACCTGGCTGAAGAGCATTCGATGTGTCCCATGTGGGATCAGTAACGCCTCTGATTATGGTTGTCCCTCGAGGGAGGGCTGAAATGAGGGATTGAAGCGCCTGTAGAGTGGGTTGTAGGGGTTGTGAAGGAACATAACAGGAAGCAAGATTGAGCTGTCTGGCCCCCAGTCACCCCTCTAAACTCATGTACTGCCCCTGTGTATACCAGTGAGCATCAGATATCTCCATCATGAATGTTTTTGTAAGAGGATTGCTACCCCTCTTGAGCCCCTAGAATAGCCCCCATGATACACTCAGGCATACCCAAATCAGCCCAGGAAAGAACAATGTGTTCCAAGGAGGTGTGTCTCCTGAAGCAGTACCATTTCTGGTTTATATCATTTTTAAAAACGGCACTGTAAACTGATTTAATAGTTTCCACTCACTCGCACAGATCCGGTAGGGAAGTCTGGGCTCAATTGCCAGCCTGCACGCCTCGGTCCGACTCGGTGATTGCAACCGTTGAGCGGAGGGCGGACAGGCAGGCCCAGTTACTTCCGCATCACGAGCGGTTAGTGCTCTAGCTTTTCCAGCTGCGAGGACTACAAAGGCAGCGAGGAACGGCGGGCTCTGGGCGGTAAGGTGTTGACGGTGGCAGAGTCTCCCCTGATCCGTTTAGACGCCAGCAAGCGCTGCAGGAAGCGAACTAGACTCAGTGGAAGGGTCAGCGCTGCACAATCTTTATTTCTAATGAAATTTTAAAATTACGAATCATTTTTAAAAACGGCACTGTAAACTGATTCAATAGTTTCCACTCACTCGCACAGATCCGGTAGGGAAGTCTGGGCTCAATTGCCAGCCTGCACGGTTGTATGACATAATTTCGACAGACAGAAAATCGACCTACAAATATATCGCAACAAAAATATCGATGTCAAGAATATCGACATCCTATCTACAACATGGTAAGTACAAAAATATCGAAAATTAAATATCGATGTCAAAAATATCGTTATTAAAAATATCGTTTTTCTTTTACTTTAAAAATATATGTAAAATAAACCAAATTATACTTAGAAATTAAATAAGCATAATTAAATATATTGTATAATATTTAAAATGTATAATTAAAATATATAATTTAATAAAACTTTAATTAAACATATACATATAATATATAATATATACTTACTTAATAATTAATTTTAATAATAATTTCTGTAACGTATAAATTGTTAAATGTTTTTAAAAATTACCAATACATCTATACACATAAAACAATAACATTAATAAATATTTATTAATTACATATAGCAAATAATAATCAATATGTTTAATGTGAATAATTTTTATTATTAATGATATATTACAATAGCTAAAATAATACAAAACATATTAAATATCAGACACAATAAAACTACTAGTCCAACTCCAACAAAAACAACAGTAAGGAAAATGTTGGATAGCGTAGGGGTAAAAATTACTATTCCAACTCCAAAGAGTGCAACAGTAGGGAAAGCGTTGGATAGCGTAGGGTTAAAATTCCTATTCCAACTCTAGAGAGTGCAATAGTAGGGAAAATGTTGGATAGCGTAAGGGTAAAAATTACTATTCCCACTCCAGAGAGTGCAACAGTAGGGAAAACGTTGGATAGCGTAGGGGTAAAAATTACTATTCCAACTCCAAAGAGTGCAACAGTAGGGAAAGCGTTGGATAGCGTAGGGGTAAAAATTACTATTCCAACTCCAGAGAGTGCAATAGTAAGGAAAGCGTTGGATAGCGTAAGGGTAAAAATTACTATTCCAACTCCAGAGGGTGCAATAGTAGGGAAAGCGTTGGATAGCGAAGGGGTAAAAATTACTATTCCAACTCCAGAGAGTGCAACAGTAGGGAAAGTGTTGGATAGCGTAGGGAAAAAAATTACTATTCCAACTACAGAGAATGCAACAGTAGGGAAACCACTGGATAGCATAGTGGTAAAAATTACTATTCCCACTCCAGTGAGTCCAACAGTAGGGAAAGCGTTGGATAGCGTAGGGGTAAAAATTACTATTCCCACTCCAGAGAGTGCAACAGTAGTGAAAACGCTGGATAGCTTAGTAGTAAAAATTACTATTCCCACTCCAATGAGTGCAACAGTAGGGAAAACATTGCATAGCGTAGGGGTAAAAATTACTATTCCCACACCAGAGAGTGCAACAGCAGTGAAAACGCTGGATAGCGTAGGGGTACAAATTACTATTCCCACTCCAGTAAGTGAAACAGTAGGGAAAGCGCTGGATAGCGTAGGGGTAAAATTTACTATTCCAACTCCAAAGAGTGCAACAGTAGGGAAAGCATTGGATAGCGTAGGGGTAAAAATTACTATTCCAACTCCAGAGAGTGCAATAGTAGGGAAAGCGTTGGATAGCGTAGGGGTAAACATTACTATTCCCACTCCAGAGAGTGCAACAGCAGTGAAAACGCTGGATAGCGTAGGGGTACAAATTACTATTCCAACTCCAAAGAGTGCAACAGTAGGGAAAGCGTTGGATAGCGTAGGGGTAAAAATTACTATTCCAACTCCAGAGAGTGCAATAGCAGGGAAAGCGTTGGATAGCGTAGGGGTAAACATTACTATTCCCACTCCAGAGAGTGCAACAGTAGTGAAAACGCTGGATAGCGTAGGGGTAAAAATTACTATTCCCACTCCAGTGAGTGCAACAGTAGGGAAAGTGTTGGATAGCGTAGGGGTACAAATTACTATTCCAACTCCAGAGAGTGCAACAGTAGGGAAAGTGTTGGATAGCGTAGGGGTACAAATTACTATTCCAACTCCAGAGAGTGCAACAGTAGTGAAAACGCTGGATAGCGTAGGGGTACAAATTACTATTCCCACTCCAGTAAGGGAAACAGTAGGGAAAGCGCTGGATAGCGTGGGGTAAAAATTACTATTCCAACTCCAGAGAGTGCAACAGTAGGAAAAGCGCTGGATAGCGTAGGGGTAAAAATTACTATTCCCACTCCAGATAGTAAAACAGTTGGGAAAGCACTGGATAGCATAGGGATTCTATAAACATAATAACAAATTGAATAATTAGTTATAACAAAAAGCATATTAATAATTAATTTACAAAATAATTATTATTAAATACCAATTATTTAAAATAAATATTTATATAAATAACTTTAAATTACATCCCACACTATTCCCCCTTTAACACACAACACACTACACATACAAAATACACAATACATTTAAATATCAGTTTATCTATTATTTACAATTAATAATACATTCTTTATAATTAATATACTTATTATTTACTAATTTATACATATTAACTACCAAATTACAATTATTCACAAATTAATTCTTAATTAACAATACATTAATTAGCAATAACAACAAATAACATGAAATAATAAATTATTTATATTTACTATATTTAACGTACTAATAACAATTAATTACCAATTAATAATTAATTAACAATTAATTATTATTAATTACAAATAAATAAAAATTATCAGTAATTATTTGAATTTAATTACATCCCACCCTATTCCCCTATAAACCCACAACCCACTACACATAAAAATTCACATAATTAATTTAATCATCAATTAATCACTTAATAAAATTCAATCACCAATTAATTAGTAATTAACAATTAATTATTTAACAATACAAATAAATAAATATTAATATTAAACTAATTATAACTTATATAATTAACCAATTAATAAAATTAATTTACAATTAATAATTAATTAACAATTAATTAATCAATTAATATATTTAATTTGCAATTAGTAATTAATTAACAATTAATTAATCATAAATAACAATTAAACAATAAATATTAATTAATTAATTATAATTAAATTACTTCCCACCCTATTCCCCTATAAACCCACAACCCGCTCTGATACTAAAACGCTAAATTATATTTTAAATAATTATTAATCTCTAAACATTTATTTTTAAATGTATTAAAATACATTACAATAATCTTTAACATACAAATAAAATACATATTAAAATACATTACACTAATAAAATATCGATATTATTGACATCGCAATTTTTGATTACGATATTACTTACATCTATATTAATGACTTCGATATTATTAACTTCGATAATACTTACCTTGGGGTCGATATTCTGTCCATCGATATTCTTGACTTCGATATTCTTTACCTACGATATTAACAACTCGATATACTTGTAGGTCGAAGTTTAAAACTCGATATTTAAACTAACCACCGCCTGCACGCCTCGGTCCGACTCGGTGATTGCAACCGTTGAGCGTAGGGCGGACAGGCAGACCCAGTTACTTCCGCATCACGAGCGGTTAGTGCTCTAGCTTTTCCAGCTGCGAGGACTACATAGCCCTCTCGTTACTCGGAGCGCGCATCGGTCGCGCGCAGGGGTGCGCTTAAGAACGCGCCTAAGACAAGCCAAAGAGAAGCCCGTCTGCGCCCGTCCGCGACTGGACGAGGCTAGAGGCTGGAGGATATGGCCCTTATATCTGCCCCTCCCGTTGACCAGGCCAAACCTCGGGTAAGATACTCATCAATGGATCTTTTACGTATCTGGAAGCCACCACATCAGGGTTGCTCAGGAGGAGGAGGATTACCTCCAGAGGGACCTTTTGCCTGTCGCAAACGTCAATACTAAGCCCTTTATGATCATTCGCCATTCCTTCCATGTGAAACCACCGTCCTAAAGGTAGTCCCACAGGGCCCTTTAAAAAGCAGAAACCTTTTATGTAACATCAGATCACTGTCTAATCATTATAGTGAAGTATGGGACATGATTTCCTCGGTGCAACCGGAACTTTGCTATCTGACTGAAACATGGCTAAAACCCCACTCGGTCCCAGCTATTACCCTAGGGATCCCAGAAGGCTACAAAATAGTCAGGTTAGATCGTCCAACTAAGATTGGGGGAGGTATTGCGATCGTATATAAAAACAACTTATCGATCACCATTTTAGAAGAAAATAGCACCCCAGATCTAGAAATTCTGTTTTTTAAAGTCTGCATTTCTAATAAAATCAGTTACAAAGGGGCACTAGTTTATCGCCCCCCAGGCCCTTGTGCCGACTTTAACATCTCACTGCTGGAGATATTAGCCAGACACATTGACACTGAGAATGAATTTATACTCTTAGGAGACTTCAATGTACACAGCGATCTGAAGGAAAATGGAGATGCACAGTCCTTACTGACTGATCTTTCCTTGCTTGGACTAACTCTAATGAATACTGGTCCTACACACCTAGCAGGACATACTTTGGACCTTATTTTAACGAATAAATTTAACACCATGACATGCGTTCCTCCAACACAAGTAAAATGGACAGATCATTTTGTTTTGGAATTCCACACCTCCCATCCAGGTAAAGCCCCCCCTCAGGTGCAAGCCTTTCCTACCAGACGCAGGCAATGGCATAAGGTCACCCCTGAAGCGTTCCAGGAGCAATTTGTTGAACCTTTCATTAGCTCTTCAGAGGATGTTGATACGGTTTTAGCCAATTATAATCATGCAATTCTTAAAGCGGTCGACTGCATTGCCCCCATGAAAACGTTTAAACCACGCTTAGCTCGTAAACAGGAAGCATGGTTTTCGGAGCATTTAAAATCACTTAAACAATTGGCTAGAGAGCTAGAAAGGGTGTGGAGAACGACCCATGGTGAAACTGACAGGAACCATTACTGGGCAGCTCTCACCACTTATCATAAAGAAATTCGATGCGCCCGAAAAACACATATAGAGTCTCTTCTCTCTGCCGCAGGAAATACCCCCAGGATTTTATACCAAACCCTCCAGTCGTTTGTGAAACCAGCTGCTTGCGAAACTCCTGAACTAGCGTCACAACAATTATGCAACGAAGTTGCTCAGTTTTTCACTAACAAGATAAATAGGATACATGATGACATCACTAGAATCAATTTATCCACTACAGGAGATACACCCTTATTCCTGGAAGAAGGAAAAGAACCAGGATCGATGACCTTGGACACCTTTCCCCCCATCTCCCTGGTAGAGATTGAATGCTACCTAGGCCAGATTAAGAGCGGTAGTCCCTCAGACATCATCCCGGCCAGAATCGTACCGGTAGTAGGAAAGACTCTTAGCCCACAGATTCAATGTCTTGTGAATCTCTCACTGATGGAGGGTCAAGTTCCTGGGGAATGAAAGAAAGCATTAGTGAGGCCCATCAGGAAAAACCCTTCCACTCCCTGGACTGATATGTCTAACCTTAGGCCTATTTCCCTACTTCCTTTTTTGGGGAAACTTATAGAGAAACATGTTAATAAACATGTATCAAACTATATTGAACAGACTGGTAGGCTAGATTGTTCTTAGTTTGGCTTTAGACCAAAACACCGCACCGAATCTGCCCTGCTATCGGTGACTGATGATCTTCACATGTACCAAGACAGAGGGTACTCTGTTATCCTGGTACTATTAGATCTGTCGTCAGCGTTCGACACGATATCCCATAAAATCTTAATCGAACGCTTGACCATGATCGGCATTGAGAGCACAGCATTAACCTGGTTAAAGAGCTTTATATCTAACCGTACCCAAGCTGTCAGCATGGGCTCATTTCGGTCGATTGAGACTAACATCACGAAGGGGGTGCCACAGGGCTCTTGTTTGAGCCTGACTCTTTTTAACATCTATGTGGCACCCCTGGCCAGAATTCTGAGAGAGTTTGGGTTCATCCCCGTCTCCTACGCGGATGATACCCAGCTCTTATTTCCTTTCAAAAGTCTCACCGACGAAGTGAGGACGGCCTTTTCCGAAGGCATGAAAGCTGTGGCAAAGTGGATGACATCGAACTATCTCCAATGTAATGTAAATAGGACCGAAGTCGGTGAGGCAAGAGCTTTGTGGACGCCGGACTGGTGGCCATGCGAGCTTGGCCAAGTGCCAGAACCTAAACAGGTTGTAAAAAACCTAGGGGTATGCCTCGATCGAGAGCTCTCTTTTAAACAACATGGTAACTGGGTGGTTGGCCAATGTTTCCATTTTATTGGACTCTTACGAAAAGTTTTTCCAATATTACCGGACTCCACCAGAAAAACTCTGGTACAGGCACTAGTATTGAGTCGCCTGGATTATTGCAATGGACTCCTGTTGTCAGCCTATGAGGGTGTCCTAGCAAAACTCCAGGTGATACAAAATACTGCAGCGAGGCTAGTGTTGAATGCCCCTCCAAGAACGCCATCGAAACCCCACCTGGATAAATTACATTGGCTCTCAGTCCGTAAGAGAATCAATTTTAAGATTTGCTGCCTGATCCATAAGAGCCTACATGGATGTGGGCCCTCCTATTGGAAGGATAAATTTATCCCATATAATCCCACACGATCTCTCAGGTCAAGCAGCCAACTTTTATTGAGAGTGCCAACCACAAAGAAGGCCAGACAAGGAGGCAAAGCTTTGTCGGTTGTCGGACCAAATATTTGGAATAAGCTTCCTCTCGAACTTAGGCAATGTCCATAACATCTTAATTTTAGAAAAAAACTTAAAACATTTTTATTTTAGATTTAATTCATGTACCCTATGTCCATACTGAACTGAACTATAAGCTAAACTGTTGCTCTGGTATCCTTCTTTCTCTCTCTCTCTTCGCTTTCTGTGCGCAGAGATACTCTGTATAGAGTCGATTCTAGCGCGTTACAAACCATAAATAAATAAATAAATAAATAACATACCGGAGAACTGCTGATCTTTTGATACGGTCCAAGAGACCATTCACATTCCAAGAGACAAATCCAACCATTAGGGAGTCGCGATATAGAGTGTTGGAGACGACCCAGGGTCCCCAGAAGCGGGACTGGAATGCCAGCCAGCATTCCCTGATTCTGCCCAGAAATATAGTTTATTATAGTGGAGAGCTTGTGTAGTAAGTTCCTGAAAAGAAAATAAGTCAAAATAACAGTTCTACTGAAAACAACATACCCTCCTTCCCCCAACACACCTCCCGCCCCATATTTCTACCCTGGAAGCATCTGCCATCCTTATAAAGAACATTTAGGTGCCGATTACGATCCGGTAAAAAATGTCCCCGTGCGACTCGTATCCGGTCTTTTTACCGTACGAATCGTACAAGTGCCGTACGAACTGGCAATCACGATTCGCATGGTAAAAAGTCCATACGAACCGCATTGGGAATCATTCCCCACAAGTCCTCGGGTCGGAAAATGTGTCCGACACGTCCTCGTACGATTTACCGTACAAATGTGAAAGGTGAAGTCCGAACGAGGAATCACGATCCATCCCGTGCGTCCGAGGTTACAACCGGATGGAAAAAACACCGTCCGCACCGAACTCCCATAGCAACCATGGAGACGTGCCCGCATACGCGCCAACCCCCCCAGCCCCCGTACATACGCGCCAACCCCCCCAGCCCCCGTACGTATGCGCCGACCCCCCCAGCCCCCTTATGTACGCGCCGAACCCCCGTGTATGTACACCCGTGTACGTTCGAGTCGAACCCCCCTGTATGTACACCCGTGTACGTTCAAGTCGTACCCCCACCCGCGCTGGGGGTACGCACCGTACATACACGGGTGGGGGTACGACTCAAACGTACACGGGTGTACATACAGGGGGGTTCGACTCGAACGTACACGGGGGGTTCGACTCGAACGTACACGGGTGTACATACACGGGGGTCGGTGCGTACATATGGGGGCTGGGGGGGGTCGGCGCGTACGTACGGGGGCTGGGGGGGGGGTCGGCGCGTACGTACAGGGGCTGGGGGGGTCGGCGTGTACTTTCGGGGGCTGGGGGGGGTCGGCGCGTACGTACGGGGGCTGGGGGGGGTCGGCGCGTACGTACGGGGGCTGGGGATGGGTCGGCGCGTACGTACGGGGGCTGGGGAAGGTACGGTGCGTACCGGGCCACCTACTCTGGTCGATTCGCGCCGTACTTCGCTTTTCCGGCACTTTTTGGGTGCCGTGAAAATATTGCCGTCCGGACTGCTGTCGGTTCGAATCGTAATTCCTGGGTCGTGAAACGCTGCCTGAAAGCGTCCCGACGTCACGTCGCAGCATTCCCGGATCACATTCGTATGTATGTTTTCGTCGGTCGGTGTTTTTTACGATTCGTACGGAAATGGTGTTTCCGTGCGAATCGTAATTCCATGTTTGTAAAGTGTTACGACCGGGTACGAGTCGGACGGGGAAAACGCTCCGACCGACGGTTCGTACCCGGTTTTTACCGGATCGTAATCGGCACCTAAGAGTTCATTGTAAGGAAAAAACACACGGTCTGGAACATCATTCATCCATGTAATCTCGCCTGACAGCAGCATCCCATAGATTGATAATAAGTCATTGTGAGTCAGATGTACGACGAGAATTAGCATGCGCAAACGGGTTTGCGACCCGTTTGCGCATGCTAATTCTGATAGGGCTATGTACAAACACTATTTTGTGACTTGCAAATAATTTGCGACTCTCGCAAAATAGTGTTTTGCGACTCGCAAGTAGGAATGGGCTTTCCCTTCCCAATAGCGAGTCACAAGCCATGTACCAATGTTTTGCAACCGCAATTGTGGTTGCAAAACACTCGCAAATTATCACCCTCTTCAAGAGGGTGGTAATGCAGTTGCAAAGGGGAAGGGGTCCCCAGGGAACCCCTTCCCCTTTGTGACTGGCTCTGAAACATTTTTTAAGGGCGGCAGTGTTCCAATGGACCACTACCTGCCCTTAAAAAATGAAACAAATTGTTTCATTTTTTTTATATAAATAAATCCTGTTTTCCATTAAGGAAAACGGGCTGCATTTAAAATTTAAAAAAAATGCTTTATTGACAATCAGTCCCAGACATGGAGGTCTGCTGAGGGCCAGCCATTCCCAATGGGGTCGCAAATTGTGAGTGGCTCATTAATATTCATGAGCCCTGCATTTTGCTATCCCATTGGGAATATCAATCAGTGTCTCTGACACTGTTGTACATTCCAAATTGCAACTCGCAATTGAGCGCAAATTGCGAGTCGCTATTTGAAATGGTCGTACATCTGGCCCTGTGTGTATTCTTTAATGTAGGAACTCCCTTTTGCCAAATTAGTTTGGCAGTCCAGCCAATAGGTATAAATTACTACTCCTGGTTCAGCCTCGGGCAGTCTGGTTCAATGTACAGGGCCCAATTTGTGTCTCTGTTGGGGAGCATCTGCCAGCTAAGTCAACAAGTCGAGCAGACTTTCTATAGATTTGAAGATCGCTGGAGAATCAGAGAGAGAGGTCTGCCGATCTGCAGAGCGCTGTGCATCAACCACTGGAGCCGGGCTCAAGGAGGTCCACCGCTCGTTCAGGCTTGGCCCATATTTCCCCAGATCTGGTACGTTGTTTGTGGGGCTTCGGGCTGGAAGCGGCAATCAGCGCTCCCCCATCAAAGATTCCTCTGGTTTTTCCAAGCTTCGTCTGTGGAGTGGTCGCTGCTTTTTCACCCATTCCCAATGTCAAAGACGTAGGAGGAGGATGGAAATATAACTTTGAGCTGGGCTGGAAAGAGGAGCATTTATTGGATGTTAAGTACACTAAGTTTTTGCGATGTCACTGTTGGACTGCCTTGGTGTAATCTGGAAAGATCAGATTTTTGGTGTTGGAGTGTCACAGGTTGGGTTGAGCCCGGGCTTCTCAAAGGATGGTATCTAAGTCGTCATGGATGCGTGCCACCGTCGAATGGGGAGAGGCACCCAGGGGAGGCTTCTTATTCAGAACATGGTTTGCCCGCTCCACCTCAAATCAGCAGGACAGCTTGTCAGCTGTAACCCAGGATCGAACCCTGCTTATTTTAACATTTCACCCTACCCTTGGGGCTTGTGGGGCAGACCTTAGGGGTGGCTTTCATGTAAAAATAAGGTAATTTAAGACTTTGGAAGTACCTTTAATTCCAAAGTCGAATTTGTGTATAATTTTAATTTGAAAGCAACCGGCAAAGCAGGGCTATCTCTTAAAATGACAGCGGGCAACACAGCAGTGCACACTTAAGTGCACTAAATGTGCTGGACCTTTAAGCCTACGTGCCCTAGCATATACTAGAGGCTCACAGGTAAGATGTCATTCCAATTGTAATTACACTTAATTACCATAAACCTTGTACACAGAGCATGGGCCCTGGGCCTGGTTAGCAGAGCCCGGGGCACCATCAAAGCCAGTTACCACCAGTATCAGTCAGAAAATGGGGGGGTTCAGGGCAAAAAGGATGACTATCTCAAACATCTTCTTTGAGGTGGTGGTAAAATAATAATGCATTGCCGCCACATTTTTGTCTCAAAATATTAACACATTATCATATGGAATTGGTATTTGGAGGGGACGTCCTTCAGACGCCCCTTTCAAATACCAATCCGTAATGGTGTCCCAAACCTGTTTAGCAATTTGGAAACCCATTTCCAAATCGTTAATTGGGCTTTGTGCATTTTCAAAAGGGTATTAGCATTCTAAAACCATCTGATTTACCGAATCAGAGGGTTTGTGAATGCTAAAACTGTTAGCACAACAGAGTCCCCAAGTCTAAAAAAAGGAAGTCTAAACTCTTCAATGGAGAGGTGTGGTGCAGCGGCCAGGGCAGCTGACTTCGGAGCACTGGGTTCACGGTTCAATCCTTGGCTCTGGTGGCAGCTCAGCTCAGCACCATGTGACTCTGAGCAATAGCTCACTTAGGGGCATATCATCAAGGCAGCGATAAAAAATTATCGTCGCTTTTGTGGCCGTTTTCGGCCGAAAAGCGGCGATAATTTTATTGCCTAATCAGCAAGGTCACGCTGTCGCGTGAATCCTTGCATTATCGCCCTTTCCCCCAATGCCCATCTTTGCATCTCTAATGAGTGACAAGCAAAGTATCAGGACAATGGTCATAATTTTAAAGTGTGCTGGGCGTAGTACAACTAAGTACAGGGAATCCTTTGATAGTGGAGGAAAAACGGACACTTCACTCGCCCGTTCATCCCCTTGTCCTTGATTTATTCCCCGTCTACTGGATCACCATTTATGGATCCTTTTGCTTGAACTCTTCACGAGATTCGATTCCTATGTCCGAGCCCTGGACCTTTATTGCTCCTGGCCACTACAAAATCACCGGATGTTGATCCTTGAGTACTTTAATGCCCGATTACACGCCGATCTATGTCAGTTTTTCCTCCACTATCAAAGGATTTCCTGTACTTAGTTGTACTACGCCCAGCACACTTTAAAATTATGACCATTGTCCTGATGATGGCCTGAAATTAACCAGGCTGAAACGCCGTCGACAAATCCCAGCAAAGAACTTTTGGCTTGTCTGTGGTCACTGAAAAAAATTGTTTATTGCAGATTGTATATAATTATTCTTTTTTGACCACATTGTTATTGTATTAATTTGCGCCGTTCACGCTGTCTTTCACCCATTGTGTCACTGCGCCGTTCACTATCACTAGCACGCTCAGTGCTCACCTATGTGTGTTTTTGGTCATTTGTACTTTTATTGTACTGTAGTGCTGTAAAAACTACCTACAATATATACTCCCTTTCTAATTCCCTTGTGGTCTCTCTTTTTTCTCCCCCGCCTCCCTTTGTGATTTATATCACTGTGAAAAAAACTTGATCTTTCTAAAATGATATCCAGTTGAGACGTTGTTGTTAGAGGGAATAAACGGCACAGAGTTCTACAGCCAGGAAAAATAGATAGAGTAAAACTCTGGGAGTACAACACACAACATATGATAACTTCCTACAATTTCCATTTCTGGGATCATCATGTGAGGCACAGAAACCAGATGTCAAGGGAGATAACTGTCTGTGCTGTAATGTCTTTTTCGACATTGAAAAGCAAACTCTTGCTTTGGAAGCTAGATTTGATAAACAAAAACATATTAAGTGGGTCAAGAGAAACAAGGTCCTTAGCAAGTATTTCTTGCATTCAGACTACCTGCTGCACTGCCGGTTGCTCTAAAGGCAGTGGGATCTGTATGGAAAGTGGATATTTCACAATAGTGTGGCTGTTCCCCTACTAGGGATAACCTTTGCTGACCTGGGAGGGCAGTGGGCCAGCCACTGTGATGTAAATCAGCCTGTGGGTCTTTAATAACTATTTATAAAGTGGTGAGATTTTTTCAGCAGAATCTGACAGAGCTGTACAACTTACTTC
This sequence comes from Triturus cristatus, assembly GCF_964204655.1. Lineage (NCBI taxonomy): Eukaryota > Metazoa > Chordata > Amphibia > Caudata > Salamandridae > Triturus > Triturus cristatus. The sequence continues at coordinate 893,153,637 of NC_140592.1, read as the reverse complement.
AGGCAAATTAATGAAATAAGGCCACATATTTGCAATGGGAAATATTTCAATTATAAACATGTAGTCACATTTAAGGAACCGTCGGTCCCATTTCACAATCAATAACTACAGGTATTGGGAAGTACAGGAAAGGAATGCACTCACATTTTCAGGACTGCCCTTTATGCATGTCAGAGCAGCGGCTGTGTACCTACTGGCCTGAAATCCATTGGCTACCATGAACCACGTTAGTAATTAAGGAGGGTCCTGCCTACATCAGAATGCTTTCCTCTTCTCTAGCCAAGTGGGACAAGTAGAATAGTCATTTACAGAGGCCATGTGTCAATGAGTCAATAGCTTTCAGACGGCCATTTTAGGTATACCTGTAATTGTGTATTCTATCACTCATGTGCATCTCACTAATGTCCCCTCATTGCAATGCTGACAAAAGAATTTTTGGGCCTCTGTGGTAACTTTTTACCGTCATAGGATTCCTGTAAAGGAGTGGTATGTTGAAAAAGAGGCCTAACAAAAAAAACAAAAAAATGATGAATGTGTGTTCTCATGTAAGGTAACTGGTGCTATGTAAAGCGCTCTGATACCTGATTGGATTCGGGTTAAGTTCGCGCTATATCAAACTCTGCAAAACAAATATATATCTCACAAATCTCATTTGTTCAGGGCTGCAGTGAGATCTCGGCTTGTCACATCTCAGGGTCTCCCGGAAGCACACAATTTATATTTAGAGGAAATATAGATGAGCGATAGCAAAATGCACACTTGCATTGCTTTTTAGGCATTCTCAAGTTAATTCCATTCGTTTTATTTCATTGTTTTATTTCGTCCGATTTTGTGAATCTGCCCACAGTATTTTTCTCCATGCTTGGATAGAAATAAAACAATCTCAAATGTTTTTATGGCATATAAAATGTAAAAAACCTCTTTGTATATAAGGTAGGGAAAGTGTGGAATCATTCGCATTCTCCAGCAATGTATAGCTTTTGTGTTTTTGTGTATGTGTGTCCATTTCTATTGATATACAAGGGCAATAAAACAATCCCACCGCTTTTAAAGTACAAAAAAAGTGTTTATATGTTTTCATAACTGCACACAAACTTGCTAATTTAGAAAGGAATTGATGCAAATATATAGGACTCCTATTCGGGAAAGACGCCTTTGATGAGGCTCGTCACGATAAGTGAGTGAGGCGTCTTCTCCAATATCTTTGGATATCCCATCATCCAGAGTTGCTTTGAGGACCATTTGGGACCCTGTGGACTTGTTTATTGACCTCCTCTTCCAATTTTTGACAGTCTGCATATCCACAAGGGATAAACAGACAACGGCATTTGCCTTTTGTGATACGAGAATTTCAATTACGCCAGATTAATTGGAATAATTTTGGTAATTTTGCATTACTCTTTGATGCTGATTTACTGATAATTATGCAATTACTCCTGCTCAGTTAAATAGGAGTCATTTGGGGGGAAAGAAATCCTACCACAAGCGCACATTTAGCGAGTGCAAGCAGCCGTTCACACTCACTATTTATGTTCCGCTGCATTTGGCGCAGTTTCTTAGTGAAAAATGCATCCTTCCTTCCATTTTGGACGTAAGGTTCATTTTTGTTAGAACCGGCGGTCTCTAGTTGGCAGAGGTATACACTTCTGACAAATAGGGACCAACCAACTCTAGTCAGGGCAAGGGGATTACACACTCAGATAACCCCTGCTACCCCCTTGGTAGCTTGGCAGAGCAGACAGGCTTATCTCAGAGGCAGTGTGTTAAGCATTTATGACCACATACAGTAATAAAGTGAATACACTACAGATGGACACGACACAGAAGTTATTATAAAAATAGTATTTTTATATAAGGCTTAGCACAAGACCAAATAACGACAAAAATATACCACAGTCTTAATAAATACTCTTTGGAAGGAAAATAATAGTTCAAGTAAGGTTTCTTCTTGGCAAATAGTTCTTTAGCAAAGTATTCTTCTGAGCACAGTTCTTTGGCAACAATGTAACCCCCACAGGAGTCACACGACGTCGAGTCTACAAGATTCACAAGGTTCGGCGTTGACCGCGAGGAGCGCTACGTCGAGCCTGGAGTCGCAACAGACCCCACAAGTACAGTACCTTGAGAAACGAAGAAAACGATGATCCACGGCGTCGAGATGTCGGCGTCGAGGTCGTGCCTCGGAGTCGGGTCAATCCGCAGCGGCGTCGAGGGATGTCGGGCCGGAGCAGCGCTCACGGCGTCGAGAAGGGCGTCGAGTCGATGCGATCAGTAGCGGCGTCGGGACGGGGTCGCTTGGAGGTAGAGCCGATACTCACTCCTCACTGGCGTCGATACCGGCGTCGAGACGGGGTCACTTGGAGCCGGGGCCGATACCCACTGCTCACTGGCGTTGCTGCTGGCGTCGAGACTGCAGATTTTCCCTTGTGTACTGGAAACAACACTTTCCAGCAATTCAGCAAATGGTGAAGTCCTTTGGCCCTGTGACTTCAGCAGGAGACTGGCACTCTTCCAGTCCTTGGAGATTTCCTAGCAAGTGTTCAGAGAGTACACACCAAGTTCCTCTCTCCTTGTTCCTTGGCAAAAATAAAGAAGCAGCTTTCAGGTTCCTCCACAGCAAAACAGCACTCTGGCAGAAAGGGGAGGCAAGTCCTTAGATCAGCAGGCTTCTTGTCCTTGGTACAGGTTTCCTTGTCAGAAGTGATCTGAGTTCTTGGTTCAGGGGTCCTTCTCTTATACCCCTTTTTCCCTTTGTTCCCTTTGTCCAAGCAGGGCGATTCCCACCATCTCAGGTTTGTTGTGGGTGTTGCCAGGCAGAGGCACCTGGCCTATTCACTGAGCCGGGCAGAGTCCTCAGCCACCCAGCAGGAGGCGGAGCCAGTATTGTCACTGGCAGGAGCAGGGCTATCAGTCGCCCAGCAGGAGGCGGAGCCAGTATTGTGTCAGGCAGGGCAGGCTACTCTTCCCTCACTCTAGGTGTAAACGCCCCATTCACCCCACACTGACTCACTCAGACCTCTGGAGCCACCCAGCCCCTGACACACACACCAAACCAGCAGAGACCGGTAGATAGTTGGACAAGAAAATAGCCACTTTCTAAAAGTGCTATTTTCAAACATAGAATTTAAAAACCATCCATCCTAAAGGGTGTGTTATTAAATTCTGAGTTCAGGGATACTAAACTCGACTTGCTACCATGCTCCCTGAGCCAGATAGATTATAATGGAGTTAATAATCAGTCTGCCCAGTCTGGCCTATTGGAGGCAGGTAGCCCTTCAATAGTGAAAAACGAAAATGGCTGTAATTCACTATTAGGTCATGCCACACACATCAGGGCATGACCTACCTTTTACCAACAATGCACCCTGCCCTAGGGCCTACCATAGAGGTGTCTGAAATGTGGCAAAGGGAAGGTTTAGAGACTGGTAAGTAGGTTTCCTTACCAAGTCGACATGGCAGTCAGGGACTGCACGCAGGCGCCGCGGTGGCAGGCCTGAGACACATTTTGCACGCTGCTTCTGTGGGTGGCACAACCAGTGCTGCAAGCCCACCAGCAGCAGTTAACTTACACGCCCTTGGCACACGCAGTGCACTAGACTAGGGTCTGAACAGTAAGTCAACCAAGCCAATCATGGTAACACCAATCAATGTAACAATTTAACATAGGGAGCACTTGCACTGTGGCACTGATCAGCAGTGGCACAGTGCCCAAAGCAATAATCCAGCAAAAACATCGTAAACAGAGGAGGCAAACAGAAAAAAATGGAGGAGAGACTCATGCCAATGATGCCAGGTCTAACACGTGTCCCCTCCAGCTGAAATGTGGGGAGAACTACCCTTCACCCAGGGAGTCCTCATCACTAAGGCAGAAAAATCTGGACAGACCATCAGCATTGGCGTGATCTGTACCAGGGCGGTGTTCCACCGTAAAGTCCATCCCCTGTAGGGAAATGGACCACCTCAACAGCTTTGGGTTCTCACCCCTCATCTGCATTAGCCATCTGAGGGGCCTGTGGTCTGTCTGAACCCGGAAGTGAGTCCCAAACAGGTAGGGTCTTAGCTTCTTCAGCGCCCAGACCACAGCAAATGCCTCACGCTCTATCGCACTCCACCTTTGTTCCCTGGGAAGTAACCTCCGGCTGATGAAGGCTACAGGTAAGTCTCGGCCCTCCTCATTCATCTGTGCTAGAACAGCCCCCACACCATGCTCTGAAGCGTCCGTCTGGACAATGAATTCTTTTGAAAAGTCGGGTGCCTGGAGGACCGGTGCTGTACACATTGCAGTTTTCAGGGTGTCAAAAGCTTTCTGACAGGCGTCAGTCCAGATCACAAGTCTCGGCTGCTTCCGGGAAGTCAGCGAGGTCAAGGGGTGCACAATGTTGCCATACCCCTTGACAAACCTCCTGTAGTAACCCGTGAGGCCCAAGAAGGCTCTCACCTGAGTCTGGGTTTTGGGCGGTTCCCAAGCCAGGATGGTATCTATCTTGGGTTGCAGGGGGGCCACCTTGCCGCTCCCTACTTGGTGCCCCAAGTACACCACTGAACCCTGCCCAATCTGGCACTTACTAGCCTTGATTGTGAGGCCTGCTCTGCGCAGGGCCAACAACACTTCCTGGAGGTGGCGCAAGTGTTCCTCCCAGCTGGCGCTGAACACTGCTATATCGTCCAGGTAGGCGGCGCTGAAATCTTCCAGCCCGGCCAATACCTGGTTAACCAACCTCTGAAATGTGGCAGGGGCATTCTTCATCCCAAAGGGCATCACACGGAACTGGTAGTGCCCATCTGGTGTGGAGAATGCAGACCTCTCTTTTGCCCCATCAGTCAAGGCGATCTGCCAGTACCCAGGCGTTAGATCAAACGTACTAAGGTACCGGGCAGCCCCCAACCGATCGATGAGCTCATCAGCTCTGGGGATGGGGTGCGCGTCAGTCTTGGTGACCGAATTGAGTCCTCGGTAATCCACACAGAACCGAAGTTCTGGTGAAGCACCAGGCGCTGCAGCCTTTGGGACCAAGACCACTGGGCTGGCCCAAGGACTGCTAGAGGACTCAACCACCCCTAAGGCAAACATCTTGGAGACCTCCTCCTTGATGTATGCTCTGACCTTGTCAGTCACCCTGTAGGCCTTGTGCCTCACAGGAGTGCTGTCCCCAGTGTCCACATCATGGACACACCACTGAGTGACACCAGGGATCAAGGAGAACAGATCAGGGAATTGTACCAACAGATGGCGACAATCTTGCTGCTGCTCAGGGGTCAGTGTGTCAGAGAGGACAACACCATCCACTGACCCATCTTTTTCTTTTGCACACAGGAGGTCAGGAAGAGGCTCACTCTCCTCCTCCATCCCAGCATCTGTGGCAAGGAGCATGCCCACTTCGGACCTTTCTAAGTGGGGCTTTAACCGGTTGACATGCAGGACCCTTAAGGGGTTCCGGGGAGATTTCAAGTCCACCAAGTAGGTGACATCGCTCTTCTTCTCCACAACCTCAAACGGTCCAGTCCACCTGTCCTTGAGCGCACAAGGTTCCACAGGGGCCATGACCCAAACTTTCTGACCAGGTTGAAGCTCAACCAGAGTGGCATTCTGATCGTACCACCGCTTCATCTCTTCCTGGCTGGCCTCCAGATTTGCCTGAGCAAGATCTCTGAAGCGCCGAGTCTGGTTCCGAAAGGCCAGCATGTAACTATATACATCCTGGGGAGGTTTCCTGGGAGATTGCTCCCAGCCTTCTTTGACCAGACTCAAAGGTCCTCTTACCGGGTGACCATACAAAAGCTCAAAGGGGCTGAACCCTAGAGACTTCTGTGGCACCTCACGGTAAGCAAACAGCAGGCATGGCAAGAGGACGTCCCATTTACGCCTCATTGGTTCTTCAAGACCCATGATCATGCCTTTTAGGGTCCGGTTGAATCTTTCAACCAGCCCATTACCTTGAGGGTGGTAAGGAGTGGTAAACTTGTAGGTTACCCCACACTCCTTCCACAGAGACTTCATATAATTCGAAATGAAGTTGGTGCCCCGGTCTGACACCACCTCTCTGGGGAACCCCATGCGGGAGAAAACACCCATCAGTGCCCGTCCCACCACGGGGGCCGTCACTGTTCGGAGAGGGATGGCTTCCGGGTACCGGGTGGCATGGTCCACCAAGACCAGGATAAACCTGTTGCCCATGGCTGTCTTGGGGTCCAGTGGCCCCACAATGTCAATTCCCACTCGCTCAAAGGGGGTACTGACGACGGGAAAAGGTTGGAGGGGAGCCTTCTGCTTCCGCCCACTTTTCCCACTTGCCTGGCAAGTTTGACAGGTCCTACAATGGATATCTGAATCCCTTCTCATCTGAGGCCAATAAAAATGGGTGACAAGCCTGTCATAGGTCTTGTCCTGCCCCAGATGTCCAGCTAACGGAACGTCATGAGCCAACCCCAGTAGGAAGGCTCTGAAGCGCTGGGGTACCACCAGCACACGGGCTGACCCAGGTTCAGCAGCCTTAGGCTCGCTATACAGGAGGTCGTTCTCCCAGTAGACCCAATGTGATCCTGACTGATCACCTGTCGTTTGGGCTGAGGCCTGCTGCCTCATACCCACAAGAGAAGGGCACACTTTCTGTTCAGCACAAAATTCCTCCCTGGAGGGACCACCATCCTGCTGCCAATGGGTCAGCTCGGGCAGGTCTCCCAGTTCGGCCACTTGTTCTCCTGTCGGTTCCAGGGCATCCCCCTCAGGGTCTGCTCCCTCCTGGACCGCGGGAACGATGGGGGACGGTTTCCCGCGCCCCCTGCCTCTTCTCTTCACGGTTGGGACCTGGGCCATACTTTCAGGCTCCGGGCCCCCATCAACACCCTTACTGACTGACATGGACCGGGTGGTCGCACACACCCACTCAGGCAGACCCAACATTTCCAGATGCGCTTTTCTCTCCACCTTAGCCCAAGGGGAGTCCTCCAAATCATTGTCCAAGAGACAATCAACAGGCATGGCGGGCCTCACAGCAACCTGAAGAGTACCTGAGACCCCCCCCCACTCAAAGGGAACTTGAGCTACCTCACACTGACTCTGTGAGTTGTCAGCAGCTACAACGGGGTAGAATGCATGAGGGACCACCTGCTCTCTGGACACCAAGTGACACTTGACAGCTGTCACACTCGCTCCGGTGTCTCTGAGAGCTTCCACCCTATGGCCATTAATGGTCACCCACTGCCTATATTTCTTAGTGTTACTAGGCAGAGGGGTTGGAGGGACCATTTCCACGTCTCCTAAAGAGACCAGGGACATTTCTGCGGGACCCCACCCACCGGGGGCACCCATCTCCTCCCCTCCCAGGGCTACACTCGCTACCTGACGAGGGGGTGCACGCGGCGGTGCATTCGAATCCTTCATGGGACACTGGGGATCATAATAACGGTGTCCCACCTGCTTACAGGCATAGCAGGTCATGGGGCCCCTGTGAACAGGTTTACCTGTCGGGGCCTCTGGTTTCTTTACAGGGGGAGGCTGGGAACCCTTCCCTTGGTTCCCTTGGGGACTACTTTGGGGCCCTTTCTGAAACTCCCTCTGTTTACCCCTGTCCCCCCCACTCTTCTGCTGGGGACCCTGCCCACCCTTGGCTGAGTCTCCCACTGGACCCTTGTGGACCCTGGTACTGACCCAGCGGTCCGCCTCCTCAGCAAGTTTTCTAGGGTTAGATAGCTTGCTGTCAACAAGGTGCTGGCGTAGCTCTGGAAAACAGTTATTAGACAAGTGCTCCCAAGCAAACAAATCATAAAGAGCATCATAACTATCAACCTTGCTACCCTTTATCCAACCATCCATGGTTCTGCAGAAAAAAGACACATATTCAACCCACGTAGTACCAGGCAACTTCTTACATTCTCTAAAGGTTTGTCTGTACTTTTCTGGGGTTAAGCCATATCTCAGCATTAAAGCATCTTTCATATGAGTATAAGACATCCTATCCTCAGCAGGAAGGCTCAACAAGGTATCTCTCCCCTCGTTTGTAAAGCGGCTCCACAACCCCGTTCCCCAATCCTTCTCAGGGACCCGGTGGGCCAACAATGCTAACTCATACGCTTTAAACCATTGGCTGATATCTTCATTCTTACTGTAATCTTTGATCACATCCTTAGGAAAATAAAACCTACTTTCTGCAGGCACAGATGGAGTGCTGCCACCAGAGGGATTCAACTCTAAACTCTTAGTTTTAAGCTCCATCTCCCTCACCATCTTCTCACGTTCAAACGCTAATTTCTCTCTCTCAAAATCTAATCTTTTGCTCTCCATTTCAGCTTCTCTCTTGCTTCTCGCATTCTCTAATTCCAACTGCCCTCCTAATTTAAGTTTTGCCATTTCTAACTTGTACCCCCTCTCCTTCTCCCTGTCTTCTAATTCTTCGGGGGAAAGGCTCCTAGAGGACGCACTACTGCCTGGAGATGACACTGGCCCACCTGTGGGCTCTTCCTCTTCCTCTTCTTCTTCCTCTTCCGGTACCACCACCGGATCAGAGGGATTTCTGGCCTCTAACCAGGCCTTCAGCGCTTTGAGGAAGCCCTCTTTCTTTGAGACACCTGTGGTAGGAACTTTAAACTGCTTGCAAAATCCTTTTAGATCTTTTAGCGTGTAGGAATCTATCTTCTCCTTATCAAATTCCCCCACAACAATCTCCACAGGTGTAGCAGCTCTGGCATTCTCCATGGTCAAAACTGGCAGTGTTTAAGAAAATAAGCTCCAGGAAAGCGGAGAACAAAAATAGAATATCCTACCAAAAACAGATTGTGGCTGCGTTATGGTCTGCTTTCACTATGTAGCATACACTAATCACTGCACATGAGTCATAAATGCAAAGTTCAATCCTCACCGCTGACCACCAATGTTAGAACCGGCGGTCTCTAGTTGGCAGAGGTATACACTTCTGACAAATAGGGACCAACCAACTCTAGTCAGGGCAAGGGGATTACACACTCAGATAACCCCTGCTACCCCCTTGGTAGCTTGGCAGAGCAGACAGGCTTATCTCAGAGGCAGTGTGTTAAGCATTTATGACCACATACAGTAATAAAGTGAATACACTACAGATGGACACGACACAGAAGTTATTATAAAAATAGTATTTTTATATAAGGCTTAGCACAAGACCAAATAACGACAAAAATATACCACAGTCTTAATAAATACTCTTTGGAAGGAAAATAATAGTTCAAGTAAGGTTTCTTCTTGGCAAATAGTTCTTTAGCAAAGTATTCTTCTGAGCACAGTTCTTTGGCAACAATGTAACCCCCACAGGAGTCACACGACGTCGAGTCTACAAGATTCACAAGGTTCGGCGTTGACCGCGAGGAGCGCTACGTCGAGCCTGGAGTCGCAACAGACCCCACAAGTACAGTACCTTGAGAAACGAAGAAAACGATGATCCACGGCGTCGGGATGTCGGCGTCGAGGTCGTGCCTCGGAGTCGGGTCAATCCGCAGCGGCGTCGAGGGATGTCGGGCCGGAGCAGCGCTCACGGCGTCGAGAAGGGCGTCGAGTCGATGCGATCAGTAGCGGCGTCGGGACGGGGTCGCTTGGAGGTAGAGCCGATACTCACTCCTCACTGGCGTCGATACCGGCGTCGAGACGGGGTCACTTGGAGCCGGGGCCGATACCCACTGCTCACTGGCGTTGCTGCTGGCGTCGAGACTGCAGATTTTCCCTTGTGTACTGGAAACAACACTTTCCAGCAATTCAGCAAATGGTGAAGTCCTTTGGCCCTGTGACTTCAGCAGGAGACTGGCACTCTTCCAGTCCTTGGAGATTTCCTAGCAAGTGTTCAGAGAGTACACACCAAGTTCCTCTCTCCTTGTTCCTTGGCAAAAATAAAGAAGCAGCTTTCAGGTTCCTCCACAGCAAAACAGCACTCTGGCAGAAAGGGGAGGCAAGTCCTTAGATCAGCAGGCTTCTTGTCCTTGGTACAGGTTTCCTTGTCAGAAGTGATCTGAGTTCTTGGTTCAGGGGTCCTTCTCTTATACCCCTTTTTCCCTTTGTTCCCTTTGTCCAAGCAGGGCGATTCCCACCATCTCAGGTTTGTTGTGGGTGTTGCCAGGCAGAGGCACCTGGCCTATTCACTGAGCCGGGCAGAGTCCTCAGCCGCCCAGCAGGAGGCGGAGCCAGTATTGTCACTGGCAGGAGCAGGGCTATCAGTCGCCCAGCAGGAGGCGGAGCCAGTATTGTGTCAGGCAGGGCAGGCTACTCTTCCCTCACTCTAGGTGTAAACGCCCCATTCACCCCACACTGACTCACTCAGACCTCTGGAGCCACCCAGCCCCTGACACACACACCAAACCAGCAGAGACCGGTAGATAGTTGGACAAGAAAATAGCCACTTTCTAAAAATGCTATTTTCAAACATAGAATTTAAAAACCATCCATCCTAAAGGGTGTGTTATTAAATTCTGAGTTCAGGGATACTAAACTCGACTTGCTACCATGCTCCCTGAGTCAGATAGATTATAATGGAGTTAATAATCAGTCTGCCCAGTCTGGCCTATTGGAGGCAGGTAGCCCTTCAATAGTGAAAAACGAAAATGGCTGTAATTCACTATTAGGTCATGCCACACACATCAGGGCATGACCTACCTTTTACCAACAATGCACCCTGCCCTAGGGCCTACCATAGAGGTGTCTGAAATGTGGCAAAGGGAAGGTTTAGAGACTGGTAAGTAGGTTTCCTTACCAAGTCGACATGGCAGTCAGGGACTGCACGCAGGCGCCGCGGTGGCAGGCCTGAGACACATTTTGCACGCTGCTTCTGTGGGTGGCACAACCAGTGCTGCAAGCCCACCAGCAGCAGTTAACTTACACGCCCTTGGCACACGCAGTGCACTAGACTAGGGTCTGAACAGTAAGTCAACCAAGCCAATCATGGTAACACCAATCAATGTAACAATTTAACATAGGGAGCACTTGCACTGTGGCACTGATCAGCAGTGGCACAGTGCCCAAAGCAATAATCCAGCAAAAACATCGTAAACAGAGGAGGCAAACAGAAAAAAATGGAGGAGAGACTCATGCCAATGATGCCAGGTCTAACACGTGTCCCCTCCAGCTGAAATGTGGGGAGAACTACCCTTCACCCAGGGAGTCCTCATCACTAAGGCGGAAAAATCTGGACAGACCATCAGCATTGGCGTGATCTGTACCAGGGCGGTGTTCCACCGTAAAGTCCATCCCCTGTAGGGAAATGGACCACCTCAACAGCTTTGGGTTCTCACCCCTCATCTGCATTAGCCATCTGAGGGGCCTGTGGTCTGTCTGAACCCGGAAGTGAGTCCCAAACAGGTAGGGTCTTAGCTTCTTCAGCGCCCAGACCACAGCAAATGCCTCACGCTCTATCGCACTCCACCTTTGTTCCCTGGGAAGTAACCTCCGGCTGATGAAGGCTACAGGTAAGTCTCGGCCCTCCTCATTCATCTGTGCTAGAACAGCCCCCACACCATGCTCTGAAGCGTCCGTCTGGACAATGAATTCTTTTGAAAAGTCGGGTGCCTGGAGGACCGGTGCTGTACACATTGCAGTTTTCAGGGTGTCAAAAGCTTTCTGACAGGCGTCAGTCCAGATCACAAGTCTCGGCTGCTTCCGGGAAGTCAGCGAGGTCAAGGGGTGCACAATGTTGCCATACCCCTTGACAAACCTCCTGTAGTAACCCGTGAGGCCCAAGAAGGCTCTCACCTGAGTCTGGGTTTTGGGCGGTTCCCAAGCCAGGATGGTATCTATCTTGGGTTGCAGGGGGGCCACCTTGCCGCTCCCTACTTGGTGCCCCAAGTACACCACTGAACCCTGCCCAATCTGGCACTTACTAGCCTTGATTGTGAGGCCTGCTCTGCGCAGGGCCAACAACACTTCCTGGAGGTGGCGCAAGTGTTCCTCCCAGCTGGCGCTGAACACTGCTATATCGTCCAGGTAGGCGGCGCTGAAATCTTCCAGCCCGGCCAATACCTGGTTAACCAACCTCTGAAATGTGGCAGGGGCATTCTTCATCCCAAAGGGCATCACACGGAACTGGTAGTGCCCATCTGGTGTGGAGAATGCAGACCTCTCTTTTGCCCCATCAGTCAAGGCGATCTGCCAGTACCCAGGCGTTAGATCAAACGTACTAAGGTACCGGGCAGCCCCCAACCGATCGATGAGCTCATCAGCTCTGGGGATGGGGTGCGCGTCAGTCTTGGTGACCGAATTGAGTCCTCGGTAATCCACACAGAACCGAAGTTCTGGTGAAGCACCAGGCGCTGCAGCCTTTGGGACCAAGACCACTGGGCTGGCCCAAGGACTGCTAGAGGACTCAACCACCCCTAAGGCAAACATCTTGGAGACCTCCTCCTTGATGTATGCTCTGACCTTGTCAGTCACCCTGTAGGCCTTGTGCCTCACAGGAGTGCTGTCCCCAGTGTCCACATCATGGACACACCACTGAGTGACACCAGGGATCAAGGAGAACAGATCAGGGAATTGTACCAACAGATGACGACAATCTTGCTGCTGCTCAGGGGTCAGTGTGTCAGAGAGGACAACACCATCCACTGACCCATCTTTTTCTTTTGCACACAGGAGGTCAGGAAGAGGCTCACTCTCCTCCTCCATCCCAGCATCTGTGGCAAGGAGCATGCCCACTTCGGACCTTTCTAAGTGGGGCTTTAACCGGTTGACATGCAGGACCCTTAAGGGGTTCCGGGGAGATTTCAAGTCCACCAAGTAGGTGACATCGCTCTTCTTCTCCACAACCTCAAACGGTCCAGTCCACCTGTCCTTGAGCGCACAAGGTTCCACAGGGGCCATGACCCAAACTTTCTGACCAGGTTGAAGCTCAACCAGAGTGGCATTCTGATCGTACCACCGCTTCATCTCTTCCTGGCTGGCCTCCAGATTTGCCTGAGCAAGATCTCTGAAGCGCCGAGTCTGGTTCCGAAAGGCCAGCATGTAACTATATACATCCTGGGGAGGTTTCCTGGGAGATTGCTCCCAGCCTTCTTTGACCAGACTCAAAGGTCCTCTTACCGGGTGACCATACAAAAGCTCAAAGGGGCTGAACCCTAGAGACTTCTGTGGCACCTCACGGTAAGCAAACAGCAGGCATGGCAAGAGGACGTCCCATTTACGCCTCATTGGTTCTTCAAGACCCATGATCATGCCTTTTAGGGTCCGGTTGAATCTTTCAACCAGCCCATTACCTTGAGGGTGGTAAGGAGTGGTAAACTTGTAGGTTACCCCACACTCCTTCCACAGAGACTTCATATAATTCGAAATGAAGTTGGTGCCCCGGTCTGACACCACCTCTCTGGGGAACCCCATGCGGGAGAAAACACCCATCAGTGCCCGTCCCACCACGGGGGCCGTCACTGTTCGGAGAGGGATGGCTTCCGGGTACCGGGTGGCATGGTCCACCAAGACCAGGATAAACCTGTTGCCCATGGCTGTCTTGGGGTCCAGTGGCCCCACAATGTCAATTCCCACTCGCTCAAAGGGGGTACTGACGACGGGAAAAGGTTGGAGGGGAGCCTTCTGCTTCCGCCCACTTTTCCCACTTGCCTGGCAAGTTTGACAGGTCCTACAATGGATATCTGAATCCCTTCTCATCTGAGGCCAATAAAAATGGGTGACAAGCCTGTCATAGGTCTTGTCCTGCCCCAGATGTCCAGCTAACGGAACGTCATGAGCCAACCCCAGTAGGAAGGCTCTGAAGCGCTGGGGTACCACCAGCACACGGGCTGACCCAGGTTCAGCAGCCTTAGGCTCGCTATACAGGAGGTCGTTCTCCCAGTAGACCCAATGTGATCCTGACTGATCACCTGTCGTTTGGGCTGAGGCCTGCTGCCTCATACCCACAAGAGAAGGGCACACTTTCTGTTCAGCACAAAATTCCTCCCTGGAGGGACCACCATCCTGCTGCCAATGGGTCAGCTCGGGCAGGTCTCCCAGTTCGGCCACTTGTTCTCCTGTCGGTTCCAGGGCATCCCCCTCAGGGTCTGCTCCCTCCTGGACCGCGGGAACGATGGGGGACGGTTTCCCGCGCCCCCTGCCTCTTCTCTTCACGGTTGGGACCTGGGCCATACTTTCAGGCTCCGGGCCCCCATCAACACCCTTACTGACTGACATGGACCGGGTGGTCGCACACACCCACTCAGGCAGACCCAACATTTCCAGATGCGCTTTTCTCTCCACCTTAGCCCAAGGGGAGTCCTCCAAATCATTGTCCAAGAGACAATCAACAGGCATGGCGGGCCTCACAGCAACCTGAAGAGTACCTGAGACCCCCCCCCACTCAAAGGGAACTTGAGCTACCTCACACTGACTCTGTGAGTTGTCAGCAGCTACAACGGGGTAGAATGCATGAGGGACCACCTGCTCTCTGGACACCAAGTGACACTTGACAGCTGTCACACTCGCTCCGGTGTCTCTGAGAGCTTCCACCCTATGGCCATTAATGGTCACCCACTGCCTATATTTCTTAGTGTTACTAGGCAGAGGGGTTGGAGGGACCATTTCCACGTCTCCTAAAGAGACCAGGGACATTTCTGCGGGACCCCACCCACCGGGGGTACCCATCTCCTCCCCTCCCAGGGCTACACTCGCTACCTGACGAGGGGGTGCACGCGGCGGTGCATTCGAATCCTTCATGGGACACTGGGGATCATAATAACGGTGTCCCACCTGCTTACAGGCATAGCAGGTCATGGGGCCCCTGTGAACAGGTTTACCTGTCGGGGCCTCTGGTTTCTTTACAGGGGGAGGCTGGGAACCCTTCCCTTGGTTCCCTTGGGGACTACTTTGGGGCCCTTTCTGAAACTCCCTCTGTTTACCCCTGTCCCCCCCACTCTTCTGCTGGGGACCCTGCCCACCCTTGGCTGAGTCTCCCACTGGACCCTTGTGGACCCTGGTACTGACCCAGCGGTCCGCCTCCTCAGCAAGTTTTCTAGGGTTAGATAGCTTGCTGTCAACAAGGTGCTGGCGTAGCTCTGGAAAACAGTTATTAGACAAGTGCTCCCAAGCAAACAAATCATAAAGAGCATCATAACTATCAACCTTGCTACCCTTTATCCAACCATCCATGGTTCTGCAGAAAAAAGACACATATTCAACCCACGTAGTACCAGGCAACTTCTTACATTCTCTAAAGGTTTGTCTGTACTTTTCTGGGGTTAAGCCATATCTCAGCATTAAAGCATCTTTCATATGAGTATAAGACATCCTATCCTCAGCAGGAAGGCTCAACAAGGTATCTCTCCCCTCGTTTGTAAAGCGGCTCCACAACCCCGTTCCCCAATCCTTCTCAGGGACCCGGTGGGCCAACAATGCTAACTCATACGCTTTAAACCATTGGCTGATATCTTCATTCTTACTGTAATCTTTGATCACATCCTTAGGAAAATAAAACCTACTTTCTGCAGGCACAGATGGAGTGCTGCCACCAGAGGGATTCAACTCTAAACTCTTAGTTTTAAGCTCCATCTCCCTCACCATCTTCTCACGTTCAAACGCTAATTTCTCTCTCTCAAAATCTAATCTTTTGCTCTCCATTTCAGCTTCTCTCTTGCTTCTCGCATTCTCTAATTCCAACTGCCCTCCTAATTTAAGTTTTGCCATTTCTAACTTGTACCCCCTCTCCTTCTCCCTGTCTTCTAATTCTTCGGGGGAAAGGCTCCTAGAGGACGCACTACTGCCTGGAGATGACACTGGCCCACCTGTGGGCTCTTCCTCTTCCTCTTCTTCTTCCTCTTCCGGTACCACCACCGGATCAGAGGGATTTCTGGCCTCTAACCAGGCCTTCAGCGCTTTGAGGAAGCCCTCTTTCTTTGAGACACCTGTGGTAGGAACTTTAAACTGCTTGCAAAATCCTTTTAGATCTTTTAGCGTGTAGGAATCTATCTTCTCCTTATCAAATTCCCCCACAACAATCTCCACAGGTGTAGCAGCTCTGGCATTCTCCATGGTCAAAACTGGCAGTGTTTAAGAAAATAAGCTCCAGGAAAGCGGAGAACAAAAATAGAATATCCTACCAAAAACAGATTGTGGCTGCGTTATGGTCTGCTTTCACTATGTAGCATACACTAATCACTGCACATGAGTCATAAATGCAAAGTTCAATCCTCACCGCTGACCACCAATGTTAGAACCGGCGGTCTCTAGTTGGCAGAGGTATACACTTCTGACAAATAGGGACCAACCAACTCTAGTCAGGGCAAGGGGATTACACACTCAGATAACCCCTGCTACCCCCTTGGTAGCTTGGCAGAGCAGACAGGCTTATCTCAGAGGCAGTGTGTTAAGCATTTATGACCACATACAGTAATAAAGTGAATACACTACAGATGGACACGACACAGAAGTTATTATAAAAATAGTATTTTTATATAAGGCTTAGCACAAGACCAAATAACGACAAAAATATACCACAGTCTTAATAAATACTCTTTGGAAGGAAAATAATAGTTCAAGTAAGGTTTCTTCTTGGCAAATAGTTCTTTAGCAAAGTATTCTTCTGAGCACAGTTCTTTGGCAACAATGTAACCCCCACAGGAGTCACACGACGTCGAGTCTACAAGATTCACAAGGTTCGGCGTTGACCGCGAGGAGCGCTACGTCGAGCCTGGAGTCGCAACAGACCCCACAAGTACAGTACCTTGAGAAACGAAGAAAACGATGATCCACGGCGTCGGGATGTCGGCGTCGAGGTCGTGCCTCGGAGTCGGGTCAATCCGCAGCGGCGTCGAGGGATGTCGGGCCGGAGCAGCGCTCACGGCGTCGAGAAGGGCGTCGAGTCGATGCGATCAGTAGCGGCGTCGGGACGGGGTCGCTTGGAGGTAGAGCCGATACTCACTCCTCACTGGCGTCGATACCGGCGTCGAGACGGGGTCACTTGGAGCCGGGGCCGATACCCACTGCTCACTGGCGTTGCTGCTGGCGTCGAGACTGCAGATTTTCCCTTGTGTACTGGAAACAACACTTTCCAGCAATTCAGCAAATGGTGAAGTCCTTTGGCCCTGTGACTTCAGCAGGAGACTGGCACTCTTCCAGTCCTTGGAGATTTCCTAGCAAGTGTTCAGAGAGTACACACCAAGTTCCTCTCTCCTTGTTCCTTGGCAAAAATAAAGAAGCAGCTTTCAGGTTCCTCCACAGCAAAACAGCACTCTGGCAGAAAGGGGAGGCAAGTCCTTAGATCAGCAGGCTTCTTGTCCTTGGTACAGGTTTCCTTGTCAGAAGTGATCTGAGTTCTTGGTTCAGGGGTCCTTCTCTTATACCCCTTTTTCCCTTTGTTCCCTTTGTCCAAGCAGGGCGATTCCCACCATCTCAGGTTTGTTGTGGGTGTTGCCAGGCAGAGGCACCTGGCCTATTCACTGAGCCGGGCAGAGTCCTCAGCCGCCCAGCAGGAGGCGGAGCCAGTATTGTCACTGGCAGGAGCAGGGCTATCAGTCGCCCAGCAGGAGGCGGAGCCAGTATTGTGTCAGGCAGGGCAGGCTACTCTTCCCTCACTCTAGGTGTAAACGCCCCATTCACCCCACACTGACTCACTCAGACCTCTGGAGCCACCCAGCCCCTGACACACACACCAAACCAGCAGAGACCGGTAGATAGTTGGACAAGAAAATAGCCACTTTCTAAAAATGCTATTTTCAAACATAGAATTTAAAAACCATCCATCCTAAAGGGTGTGTTATTAAATTCTGAGTTCAGGGATACTAAACTCGACTTGCTACCATGCTCCCTGAGTCAGATAGATTATAATGGAGTTAATAATCAGTCTGCCCAGTCTGGCCTATTGGAGGCAGGTAGCCCTTCAATAGTGAAAAACGAAAATGGCTGTAATTCACTATTAGGTCATGCCACACACATCAGGGCATGACCTACCTTTTACCAACAATGCACCCTGCCCTAGGGCCTACCATAGAGGTGTCTGAAATGTGGCAAAGGGAAGGTTTAGAGACTGGTAAGTAGGTTTCCTTACCAAGTCGACATGGCAGTCAGGGACTGCACGCAGGCGCCGTGGTGGCAGGCCTGAGACACATTTTGCACGCTGCTTCTGTGGGTGGCACAACCAGTGCTGCAAGCCCACCAGCAGCAGTTAACTTACACGCCCTTGGCACACGCAGTGCACTAGACTAGGGTCTGAACAGTAAGTCAACTAAGCCAATCATGGTAACACCAATCAATGTAACAATTTAACATAGGGAGCACTTGCACTGTGGCACTGATCAGCAGTGGCACAGTGCCCAAAGCAATAATCCAGCAAAAACATCGTAAACAGAGGAGGCAAACAGAAAAAAATGGAGGAGAGACTCATGCCAATGATGCCAGGTCTAACAATTTTGCACTAAGAAAATAGCACCAAATGACAGTAGTAAGTTGTGGGAAATTCTACCCCAAGGGTGCATTTAGAGCATACGAGAGGCTGATCGCGTTCGCTATTCATGTTTTGTTGTGTTTCCAGGGCCTGTACATCAAATGCTGCTAGTTGGCCTGCAGCACTGAGTGTGAGATCTGGGTTAAATCCATTGTTCTTTTGCTGGGGTTGGCCGTAGTGAGCAAAAGAATGATGGATTTAACACAGATCTCTTGCGTCGGGCGGGGGGGACAGGGGTAAATGTTTAATTCATTCAACATTCCGTCCATCATTTGTTGCCACAGCACTTCTCACCCTAAGTGGGATGGGTATGCCCAGGCATGGGTCCCTTGATCGCTGTGCCACTGGATTCAAGCTAGTGTGGCTGATGAAGGGTGTTACCCTGAAACTGGTCCCAAGATGCTTATTTCTGATCCAGGGAGGACCCAGCTTGGCAGTTCGGGCTATAGTATATGATGTTGGAAAATACACCAATAACATAGAAAAGTTACCTGTGGACTGCAGTGCATATGTTGCTCCTACTTGGTTGAAAAAAGAATCAATAACTTAGGGCATTTGGCAGTAAGATCTGGATGTGAGGTATGTGACTTATCTAAGTTAAGGAAGGGTTGCTAGGGAGAATTCTTGAAAGGGTCCCAAGGCCCTTTCATAACTAAGTGTAAAGGGAAAAGACACACCTTTGTTCCATGGGCCATCAGTAGCTAGCGTGGCACCAGCTCAGTGGGAGGGGAGGTAATCCCAGAGCCAGATTGGTGTAGTTGAGGAGGAGGGGACAGTTCATTTCCATAAATACACACATGGCTGGCACACCAGCAGCCTACAAGGACAGAAGGTTGCTACCATATTGGGTTTTCCTCAAAATAGTGCATTTTGAAATAGTTTGCAGTAAGAAAACAGGATGTGCCTCAAAAGTGGGAATAGTTGCTCCTGGGTACTTTTCTTTCATTTTTTAGAAAGTGCCCAGTAGTCAACACCATCCACTGGCCAGTGCATCCTACAAAAGTGCCACCACACCCTCAGCTCACCCTCAGCTCACAAGACCATGTCTGGATCTGAGGAGGAAGAATAGAAGAGGACTGGACCTACTTTCTGTGAGCTGTGTAGAGATCGGAGGTGTTGGGGCTGCTCCCAGGACTGAGAAGTGCACTAATAGGAGCAGTTGCCTGACCTCCCGTGCAACTGTAGGGACACTACGTGCTGACCAGTAGCAACTGGACCTGGATGAATCCTGCGGTGGACTCCGCTAGAGTGAGTCCCAGCTCCTAAAAGCATCCCGGAGGCCCTTAGAGCCTTACAAAACCCACTCAGAGTAGAAAAGAGAGGACTCTGAGCTCCACAAGAGGGTAGGGGGCCATGGGGTATGGCAAAGTGGGGGAATTCCCAGGGCATTGCTGGGCTTGTAACGGGCAAACTGGCAGGTTAACGAGGTCTGACAACAATAGACAGTCAATAACAACAATAGTTAAAAAAGCAATGCCATTTCCGTGAAAAGCAGAGTATCAAGAAAGAAAATAAAGAGGCTAAGTTCAACCCATTCATAAGATGCATAAGAACGTGATCCCAGGACTATACAGAAGGAACAGGAGACAGAGGAGGTAGGATACAGGGCCACGGGGCAGTAGGTGAAGACAGAAAGTGGGGAAATAGGTAAGAGTGAATGAAGGATGACAGGGTTGGAGAAAAAGGAGCTTTGGGTGGAGGGGGTGAGGAAGGGTAGAATAGAGAAAATAGAAAAAGGAAAGGCAGCAAGCATGGAAATAAAGCAGAGGGTGAAGCCATACAGAGAGAAGGAATAAGAGAATCAAGAATAAGAGGAAAGGCCATGGGTGAGAGCAGGAAATGTCTGGGAAGCAGTTCACTGGGGTTGAGAGGATATCTCATTATGGGATACTGGGTTTAAGAGGTGATCTGGAGTTCTCACAATAGTCAGTTTCTCCACAGCTTTTAATACTCTCTCCAGCTCTTGTGGAAGAGGAGCTCAGTGGAAAGCGGCCATCTTGGATGATGGCGAGACTCCCCCCTCTAAACTTGAATTTCAGCATGTACAGAAGCAATGGAGGTGTTTTAGAGTGTAACACTAATATGATTTGTTCAAGGGTTTCCAGTTTCAAGTGAGGAACTGAACAATGGCCTGCAACCCTTAATGCCGCTTACTATGTATCATAGATCTTTGAAAAATATGTCCGAATATCTTGTTTTCGGAAAGAATTATGTAGTGTGTTTCATGAAATTCATTTGACCGCACCAAATAGATAATTGATTAAAAGTCGTGTGATGTAGGTCTTGCAATTGAGAATTGTGGAATTAAAAATAATATGGGTGTACTTAAATTCATTATTATTTCGCAACATATATACTGCTTGTTTTTAGTAGTGCCGTTCCTGTTTAAATATGCTTCTTTTAAACATATATTATTGTTCTTACGACGTATAAATTATTATTATGACTTTTAAGACTATTACTGAGGACCGTGATGTGGTGGATGCAAAGTTTACTGATGCTGTCTGATACTTGGTCTTATGTGAGAAGACATGCTTTTAGGGCCTCAATGCTGCAGGATCTAGCATTGAGTAAGTATTACCGTGAGTGTTAACACAGCACACAGTGTAGATGTAACACACATTATGCACACGTGCACTGTAAAGACAGACTTTACATACGTATTTGGTTTTGTGAATCATGTGCAGTTTAAGCACGTGCATATTTCCACTATCTTCATGTGTAGGTCACACTTCAGCCTGCACAGTGTTTTGATATCGGACCTCTGTGTTTATTTTTGCACTCTTCTCCCAATCATATTTCTTAGCATACCAATGGTTGTCTGAGAAATGCAATATCGCTGTCCATCTCAAGGTTGTTTAGCTGCAGAACACTAATGGGCATATTTATGACATTTGTGGTGGAGACAGCACAGTAAGTCACCTTGCTGCACTTCCCTGTGTCACAGGAAAATGGCAGGAATGTGCTGTATGTAACCAATAATGCCTATCCTTTTCTCCAGCCATGGCGCCATTGTGGCAGCCTAGCACCAATGCAGGCACCTTTGCACCATTGTGCAAGGGTGCCTGCGCTGCATGCAGGAAGGGACACCTTCCTTCACAAAAACAATCCTGGGATGCTTTTTCCTCTTTCTATGTGTACTGCAGCATGCAGCAAACATAGAAAGAGGAAAAAACACATAGAAATAAAGATATTTCTGCTCGTTATGCCTCTCCTGGGAAAGTGAAAGATTTTGGCGCATTTTCATGTTTACAAGTCCTTGTAATTGTGGGGATGCGTCAAAATCCATGGGAGTTGCATGGGAACACCCACTGCAACACCCATGGAACCCCGACCCAGGTCAGAGTAGCGCAACGCAGCGATTTGCACTGCGTTGCACTACTCCTTATTTAAGAGGCCACTCAGAGCCATGCAAAGTGGGTTTGCGTGGCTTCATAAATCTGACTTAGAGTTATGCGTCATGCATGTACCACATTGTGAGGTTCAAACACAACACAATTCTCCCATAAATATGCCATTACTGGTGTCATTAGAAGTAGGGCAGAGCGTTGTCCCCAGGAGATACAACTCGGTCATGCTACAAGTTATCTGTTGTTTACAGGCGCAAATTACCAGGCTTAGAGGCACCAGACCTGGTACTACAATGTGGGAATTCACACCATATAAAATGGGGTGAAGAAGGATGAGCCCTATCAGCACCACTGGAAGAGCAAGCAACAGTTCCCCATCCCTGGGTCCAGAACTGGTGATGGCCAGATTATGGTGGGAGATGTTGAACCCCCTACTCCCACCCACCCACAATGAAATCGAGCCAACTTTTAATGAGTTCAAGAATGAAACATATCCTCAGGTTTTTTTGCAGTCCTTGCATTGCTTTATAACATTTTTTTTAAGTTATCCATCCTCTCTACTTTGGGTATTACAGCTCAATCTTCTTAAACACGTATACTAATGCCACTGTGACTATTGTCCAACTAAAGTATCATATGTTAGATTTACAGATATCTGAACGATAAATAAAGTTTATAGGATATATGGTGAAAGGAATGGTTAATGCTTGGCACAGTAGGCACTTAAATAAAAAAATATGCGGAGACTAGTATCTCAAGTTAGCAATTTAACTAA
Organism: Triturus cristatus; assembly: GCF_964204655.1. Lineage (NCBI taxonomy): Eukaryota > Metazoa > Chordata > Amphibia > Caudata > Salamandridae > Triturus > Triturus cristatus. The sequence continues at coordinate 893,131,147 of NC_140592.1, read as the reverse complement.
TGTTTGAACATAAGGATTTTCGTAATTGCAAACCCATCCAATGTGGTGTAGTAAATATATTTCCAATTTTCAAGTATGTTAAATTAGTCTTTATAAGAAATGGGCTCCCTGCCTGACTGTAATCAGTGTGGATTCAACAGCCTTCTGCCGGAGAGAGTTCCCTCCTTTTTGCACTGTATTTTAGGCTGAAGTGCAGCCCCTCTTTCATTCTCCGCTGCCATTCACACCATTGCTTCAGCTCTGCACGCCAAGGCACAGGAGAGCAATCCACCAGACCACGCAGAATTAAGCGCCTTTGATTGGTTGCACATCACGAGGACACTATTTTGGCAGCACGAGGAGAAATTCTCCTTTACAGTCTAGATTCGAGTTGCTTAATGGCCAGCTGCGTTGGGCAGTAGGAAGGTGTATCCCGTCAGTGTCTGCCGGAAGTGCAATCAACGCTGGGCACATGGCTTCGTCTTCCAGGTTGTACTGTCGTGTCTGTTTTTTTTCGCTGGTGTCTGACAGGTGCGAGTAGACTCGATTGGAAGCTTAGCAGATTGGTGAATACTGCAGTGGCAGAATTACTAGGAATCCGCACTGCTCTTCACAGAAAAAGTTGTCAACTATGTGACGTACCTCGCTGTTCTTAGTGGCTTGTTCTTTAAAAGTGGCCCATTAAGCAAACAGTTTGGCTTAAGTTATTAAAATGAATTGTCCTTGAAAGAATGAAATATAGTTTAATTTCTGTAACTCTCGACTAGTTGTGTGTTAGAAAAGAGCTAAAAGTCCATAAACAGTGATTGATTAAAGCATACGCCCACTATAATGCCTGCACTACACCACTATACCTTCTGCCATTATATCATCAAAGGTTAGTTATATAAAATAGGTAAAAGGTAAAGGTTATTGAATTAAAAATAGGGTAAGGGTAACCAAGCTTAAAAAATGGTTCGTTGGAGGGGGATCGTGGTGATGTAGTTCAAGAGATGTAGTGCCAGTCTATGTGGTGGCACTGGATGTAGTTGCATACAACCGATTCAAGATTTTCCTTTAACTCACTCTGGGGGATATACAGCAAAATGTCGGAGTGCTGTGCTATGCCAAAATTAGAAACGCAGCACTCTGACATTTTTAACACTCAGGGATGCTTCGTATTTACAAAAATACAGCGCACCCCTATGTTTCCCCTAGCGCTGGCGCTAATAAAGCTGCCTGGGTGCCTGCGCTGCAGGGGTGATTGTTTACATGCAGGAAAGGACACCTTCCTTCACATAAACAATCTTGAAAGCGATTTGCTCTTTCTATGTGTGTTGAAGAATGCAACTGATAGAGCGTCATGCGATTCTGAAATTTGTAGGGGTGCATCATATTCACCGTTAGTCAGCATCCGCATATTAATCGATATGTGCTAAGAAGTGTCATAGAAATGTATTGCTGAAATCGTTTAACATAGAGGTGATTAGAAATGCAATAATGCTTTTTGTGAAGAGTAACGTTGCAAGCTATCGTGAATGTATTTAGTAAATGCATAATGATTAGTTTTCATGCAATGCATTAGGTTAAACGTGTGCCACGTTAAAGTTATAAGTACGAGTTGCTCACTCACGTATATGAGAATAATTAATTAATGCTTAGAGTGTGAATTAATAGTGTGTTTAAATTGTAAAGGCCTGATCACATATACGTTCAAAGAAAAAGGACTGTTCATTTTCTTATGTAAGCTAAACGTTGTAGGCCGAAGATGATTTCCCTTTGTAAAGGCTTTGGGTTGCAGGGAGATGTAAAATCTTGAAGACGTGAAATGTTTTTCGTTCCCATTTTTCTGTTGCAGGTGCAAGGACATTTAGCTCGTTAGTGAGACTAGGTCTTTGTTTTAGGAGTTAGGATGCTGCGAGAAGCCAACAGGGGAGTACATTGGAATGTGAGGATGATACTTTCAGCGGAGAAGGTGCCTGGGACCCAAGGTCAAGCTAACCGTCGTTGGACGCCAGACAAGCTTGTAGGAAAAGTACTGGAAGAAGACCTGGCTGAAGAGGTGTGCCGAAGGGCGTGTCCTATGTTTTTGGGGTTTTGTATTAGGGACAGTGCCCCATGGGTTGAGCAGTTGAGGTTTAGACGGGAAGCTAGAAAGAGCATCTGAGATCGAGCTCTGGCTAAGTGAATGCACTTATTAGGAAGTCTTCACTTCTGACACCTTTTGATCCTCTTGCCTGGGAAGAGAAATGTTAAGTAGGATATCACCTTAGAGTTAGTGTAGGGATGGACTAACGCTTTTCCCTTTTAGACTTATGGTTCCTAATTTGGATATTGGCTTAACCATTGCTTTCTTGATGATTTTGGAGTCAGTGATTATTTTTGTCTTGAGTCGGATGAGAATCCTCCGTAGACTTGCTTTTGTATTAGTGCCCAGTTACCTTTTACACCTTGTATTGAGGTGTCTGTATGTTCAGCTATTTTTAGTTGTAATAAAATCTTATACATTTTAGATTCGGAGTCAGTGGTCCTTTCCAAATGAAATCTAATTTTGGTGAAAATGTTTTGCTAATTGTATTTCCTCCCCTCTACACTATTTAGCAGATAAAAAGATCCTGGCGACCTGAGAGGATTCTTGGAGATAACCAGGTAGGCAAGAATCCAGCCCCGTCAGTTGGTAGCAGAGTAGGATGGTTATCTCTGATAGTGAGGGGAGATCTAGATCAGGATAAGAGATTCTTGAGGCCCATAGAAGTCAAGGGATGGTGACTCATCGGATGGCGAGCAGCGGACCACGGTGGTTGATGGAGATTGATGGAGAGAAGCAGTTCAGCGGAAAGCAGCAGTTCGTGGAGGAGTGAGTATGAATAGGGTGAGATGTTTGTAGATTGCGGTGTTGATTTGTTGTGTGATGTCTTGCGGAGTTGGAGTGAGTGTTGAGTGATTGTGAGATCAGGCTGTGAGCGCGCGCAGCCCGGGAAAGTCTTAGGCTCGACGAGTAGCTTAAGCGATTGTGGTGTAGAAGACACCCAAAGTAGATTTTGTTGACCACTGAAAGGGGATCGTGAGACATCATCGATTGCCCGGACCGAGATAGGGGGTGCGAATGTGTGAATGCGTGAGTAACCGACGCTGGTCGTGGGTTGTTGTACGTGGGAATTGAGTATTTGTAACCTATCAGAGGTGATTGTCTGGTCATTCGCGGACAGACAGTTGCCAGCCGAGGTCGACAATTTCGAGAGACTGTGGACGGACAGTCAGAGAAGTAACTTGTTTGGGACAAACGGTTATTTCAGCGTATGAATGGGACGAATGTAAGGGTGAGACGTGAATTGTGAAGGAGGGGAACTGCTGCGAGCGAAGGACGAGTGACGTCAGAAGGTGCCGTGCTGCGATAGGTCGGTTAGTGTGAGTCGTGCTGCTATTGGTGTGTGTGACATCAGGAAGTGAACAAAAACATTGTGTGCGATCGAAAATTGCCCATCATGAAATGCTTTAAAGTTTTCAGAGAGTTATGTAGAGGTGACAAACATGTGGTTACTCGTGGGGGAGAGGAAGCCCCTCCCAAGGATACTCCGGCGCATTACATGGCAAGAAATGTGGGGTTGCATACCATAATCTGGCTTGAAAATTGGCATAAAATGACTCAGGGTGAGGGTGAATTGGCTTTCCCAAGATATGGCTCCTTCAGGTTGGAAGTGTTGTACCAGTTGAAATCTGTGATGGCGGCTTTATGACCTTTGCCGAGACCTACACAATTTGAGGCGTTGCATGCATGGATTAGAGCAGCGCATGACAGGAAAAGAGATCGAAGTCAGGAAAGGGTGAAAAAGTCAATTAAGGCATTTCAGGATGTGAGGTGGGATGCAGTAGAAAAAAGGTGGGGAGTGCAAACGATAGAGGGAGACAGGTTGTACCCACTACTGGTGAAGACTGATGGCTCAAAGGTAAAGAGTTTGGATGATGACGACAGTGATACAGATGACAGCCTACTAGAGAGGTTGTTGTCTGAGAGACCACCTCCATACAATCCAGAATCCCATGAAGGGAAGTCGGCTCAAGTAGAAGGGACTAGTGGATTACCGGCCCAGTCAAAGGTCAGAGTAGGAGGGAAAATCTCGACAGGAACTGAGGGCATGAAAAATCAGTCTGTAGTCAGCACAGAGGTTGGGAGAGGTGTGAGGTTCCTGGATGCTCTAAAGGTACCGGTTACCATTGGACCCATTGTTTCTGTTTATGATCCAGATCAAGAGAAGGTCGGAAGTTCGGTATAGTCAGATGTAGGAGCGAGGAGTGTGGTCGAGGGAAATGGATCGGTGAGTGGAATGGAACAGACTCCAAAACCTATAGAATGGAGTACGCCATTGCCAGCTACAGCAGACTCCTCTGGGGGACAGGGGGAGGCTAGACCAGTGAGGCTGAGGTCTTTGGCTGAGTCAAGATCAGATTTGAGGATGTGGGCACCACCAGTGAGAAATCAAAATCAGAGTGAGAGGACGGTAGAAAGTCAACGAGGCACAATAGTAAATCGTTCTGTTCCTATGAGTATGTCAGAAGAAAGTTGGTCTCAGGAACGGGAATGCGATTATGACGAACGAGATGGAGCAGCTTGTCGAGAAATTTTGAAGGGAGCTTTGAAAGGAAGAATGTTGGATGTTGTGATGTTGAAAGCAGAAGTAGATGAGATAATAAATGGAAACTTGCCTCTTGAGAGAACGTACATGTACGAACAAGAAGAGTTACTTTTTGTGGCAAAAGATGTGACTCGCAAGGCAAGAACTACACATGAGAAGTTGTCAGATTTAGCTAAGAGGTATGATGTGGACCTGTCTAAAACGAAATCATTGCAGGGAAGCCATAGATTGCAGTATAGCGATCAGGAATTGGAAGAGAAGAGGGTCATGGGATTGAGAACCCATATCAAGGATTTGATTCTAGCAATGCGTGCATGGATCATGCTTGACAAGTGGGAAGAAAGGTGGTCCAAGAAGAAGAGTTCTAGAAGAACGATAGGAGAGACGCCACATCCAGGTGGAGGGACGACGGAGGTAGGGAATTTCCCTTTACGAGAGGTACAGAATGGAGGATATGTGCATGTGCCTTGGAGTAGGGGTGATCTGGCCGATTTTACGAATGATTTTCCCCGTTTAAGGGAAAAGCCTGTGGAGTGGGACAAGCAGGTTGATCGGTTTGTTAAGATTTCAAAGGTGTTGTGGTTCAACTTGAATACATTGTTTGACATTGTGGTTCCGAGTGACTCATGGTCGGCGTGCAAAATCGCTGTTGAGTAGCCAACCTCAGAGCCAGACAGGGATCCAATCTCAAATGGTCCGTCACCTACGCATGAAAAAGTTCGAACAGGTGATCACATGATTGAAGTCGAAAATCTCACCGCAGGACATTGATTGCGTGAAGATAGATCGGACAGTGCAAGAGCCAAAAGAGACGGTGCATGAGTTCTATGAGAGACTTTTGCAGGCTTTTAAGCAGTATAGTGGACTAGATGTATTAGATACGAAAGACATGGGACAGTTCGTTTCGAAGTTCGTGTTGGGATTGAGGCCAGAGGTTAGTCTCATGATACAACAGCATTTGATTTGTTGGCAGAACAAGCCGGTGGATGATATCTTACGGTATGCCAGGTACTGTAGTGATGAGATAGAATCAAAGCACAGGAAGTTGAAAGACAAATTGATGCTTGTTCAGATGCAAACGGGTCAGGGACAGCCTAATGGAGGACTGTTAGGAAAGAAGCAGGGAAATAACCAAGGAGGAAACCAGAATGTCCAAGGACAGGGAAGACCAAAGTCAATTGATCCTAAGACAGGGATGGATGTGGCAACATTGAAGAAGACTACTGTGTCTCATCTTTGTTACCAGATCGGACACTGGAAACGTGAGTGTCCTTTGAACCCGATGAATAAAGTGCAGCAGGAAGGAGAGATAGTTCAGGTACCTGTATCTGAAATAGTTCCCACTGTGACTAGACCTAGGACGGTGAAAGGGGGGATCAATAGCCCGCAAGTGCAAGTCCCTCAACCACCTAGGGTTCAGAACATGCAACAAGGGGTCCGAACTTACATGCAGATGCCCATGTTCGAGGGAAGTGAGGAGTTTGGACCAGATCCGTTGGCATGACGGTGCCTGAGAGGGGAGGAAGATTGCACGCTTAGAGCAGTCTTAGAGGTAGACCAGAGGGGACCATTTGTGGAGGCTGACATTGATGGTCACCCTACCACCTTTTTGGTTGACACTGGTGCTACCCGGTCTACTGTAAGATCAGCAGTAGTCCCCAACCTACCCCACTTGGGACAATCAATCCAAGTTGTAGGTGTAGCAAATAAGAAACTGACTAGCCCATTGACAGAGCCAATTCCGGTGAGAATAGGAACCTTCAAGGACCAACACCAGTTCGTGGTGTGCGACTCGAGTCCAGTATGCCTGTTAGGTAGAGACCTGCTGTGCAAGCTGAATTGCACCATCTATTTCACACCAAAGGGAGTGGAAGTACAGACAAAGGATGATGATGCGACTTTTAAGGGTGCAAATCAGCATGTGTGCATAGAAATGTATCCAGCACTGACAGTGGAAGAGCTTCCACTTGATCTGAGGGATTCTGTGTCAATTGATGTGTGGGACCTCAGTGGTGAAGAGATCGGTTTGGTCAAAGGTGTGGACCCAGTGAAAATCCAGGTCAAGCCGAATGTAGAATTCCCTAGGACGCCTCAGTACAATCTGGCACCTGAGACAATTTCAGGGATCAAGCCTGTAATTGACTCTATGATCAAGCAGGGAATTCTGAAAGAGACCATGGGTAGCCCATGCAATTCACCTATCATGGGACTACAGAAACCGAGTGGGAAATTCAGGATCGTGCAAGACCTGAGAAAAATCAATGATATAGGTGTTCCATGTTGTCCGGTGGTACCGAATCCATCTGTAATCCTGTTTCAGATCCAGTGTGAAGCTGAGTGGTTTACAGTGATTGACCTGTGCCAAGCATTCTCTTCGATTCCACTACACGAGGAAAGCCAATTTCTTTTTGCTTTCCGGCTGGAGAACCGTGTGTTAACGTGGTGTTGTATCCCACAGGGGTACACATAGAGTCCATCGATCTTTAATCAGATCTTGAAGAAGAATCTTGAAGGTCTTGTGCTGCCGCAGAACTCCGTTCTGGTGCAATACATTGACGATTTGCTCGTAGCGTCAGAAACTGAAGACGCTTGCAGGATCGATACCGTTGCCTTACTGAATTATTTGGCAGAGAACGGACACAAGGTGTCTCCGAGCAAATTGCAGTACTGTCTGAGCGAAGTGCAGTATTTGGGTCACAGAATTGAGAAAGGCAAGAGAAAGGTGTCACCAGATCGTGTTGAGGCTATTATGAATATGCCTGTGCCTACCACTCAGAGAGAAGTCCGAATGTTCTTGGGGATGGTTGGCTATTGTTGCCAATGGATTCCCAATTTCTCCTTTGAAGCGAAGCCCTTACAACGGCTGACGCACACGGATGTGAGTGATCCGGTACCATGGGACGAAGACTGCTTGAGGTCATTTTTGAGGCTGAGAGAAGCCCTGTGTTGCGCTCCAGCTTTGGGGATGCCTGATTACAATAAGGCATTCACGTTGTTCTGTTGCAAGAGAGAAGGTTGCGCATTGGCAGTTCTGACTCAGAATCATGGAGGTGTCCATAGACCAGTTGCCTACTTTTCAGCTACTTTAGATCCAGTAGCTTCTGCATTGCCCGGATGTCTTAAATCCGTTGCTGCAACAGGTGTCAGTATTGAAAGATGTGAGAGTATTGTAATGGGACATCCACTTACAGTTTATGTGCCACACTCTGTTGAACTGTTAATGACAAGGACTAAAACACAGCACCTCACGAACAACAGGTTGACACGTTATGAGCAAGTTATACTTGCTGCAGAAAATGTGACTTTGAAGAGGTGTTCTGTTTTAAATCCTGCGACATTGATGCCTATTCCAAATGTAGATGATGAAGATTGTGAGGACCACAACTGTCTCGATGTGACTGAACTGTGCACCAAACCGAGACCAAACATTGTTGATGATCCGCTCCTTGACCCTGATGAAATTTTCTTTGTGGACGGTTCATGTCTAAGAGACAATGTTGGTCGATTGAGAGCAGCATTTGCTGTGTGTACCATCACAGGGGTGGTTGAAGCTGCTTGTTTAGAGGGAGTACACTCCGCACAGGTAGCTGAAATCTTTTCCTTGACCTGTGCCTGCTTGGCTGCTGATCAGATTCGGATAACGATTTATATCGATAGTCAGTACGGGTTTGGTGTCGTTCATGACTTTGGACAGTTATGGTCACAGAGGGGGTTCACCCATTAGAAATGGGGAATATGTTAGACAGTTGTTGGAAGCATTGCAGTGTCCGAAAGAGATTGCTGTTGTCAAATGTTCTGCCCATTCTAAAGGAAGTGACTTTGTGTCTATGGGGAATAACTACGCCGATGAAGTTGCCCGGTTTTGTGCAGAACAAGGATGCATATTTACTGGAGGGTATACTGGAGAAAACCAAGAAAGAACCGATCTCAGCATGATGTTAGCCATGGCCGATACATGGGAGGAGCTGAAACGACTGCAGGATGAGGTTTCTGATCAAGAAAGGGATGGCTGGATAAGATTGGGATGTGAGAAAGGAGATGTGGATGTGTGGGTTTCGAGCGATGGACGAGCTGTGCTACCTGAATGTCTGTTGAGTCCGATGGCAAGATTGATACATGGTGCAGTACATCTTGGCAGAGATGCGATGGTGCGAGTGTTCCGACAGACATGGTATAATCCGAAGTTTCGTGCAGTAGCTGAAGCTGTGTGTCAGAAGTGCGTTACATGTCAGCATATGAATTCAGGAAAGAGAACGGCTGTGACTTTAAGTCACATTGGGAGGTCAGGAGGGCCTTTCAATAGGATGCAGTTGGACTTTATTGAGATGCCGAAGTGCAATGAGTTGAGGTACATCTTAGTTGTGGTATGTGTCTTTTCAAGATGGGTGGAGGCTTACCCAACACGCAGGTGTGACACACTCACTGTAGCTAAACTGTTGCTGAGAGAGCTTATCCCGAGGTTCGGATTCCCGACCTCTTTTGAGTCAGATAGAGGGACACATTTCCATAGCGAGATCATGAAATTGCTCTGTGCTGCCTTGAATGTGGACCAAAGACTACATTGCAGTTACCGACCAGAGGCTTCTGGGATAGTGGAACAAGTTAATGGGACTTTGAAAGCACGGATGGCAAAAGTGTGTTCTTCGACATCCCTGAAATGGCCTGACGCACTGCCCTTAGTTCTTATGAGACTTCGTAGTGTTCCTGATAGGAGGACTGGGTTGTCACCTCATGAGATACTGATGGGGAGGGCAAATCGAGTGCCAGCGATACCTGCCACTGCTTTGATTAACATCACTGATGACTTGATTCTCGACTACTGTAACGGACTGGCTGACGTAGTCCGTTCTGTGTCCCAGCAGATGCAAGCAGCAACTGTTCCAGCCGCAAGTGACCTGTGCCATGACTTGTGCCCGGGAGAATGGGTGCTCATGCGTAAACACGTGAGGAAGAGTTGTCTGGATGTTCGTTGGCGTGGTCTGTACCAGATAATACTGGTCACGAACACGGCAGTGAAGTGTGGGGGACTGCCGAACTGGGTGCATGCCTCCTATATCCGCAGAGTTCCAGCACCCTTGGAAGATACAGCCCCTCTTGTAAATGAGAATCCAGCTGAGGTGGCAGGGCCATCTGAGAGGGCAAGCCAAGCTGTGAGGGTTGCTGATGCAGTTGGTTGTGCACTAGATCGAGCTGAAAGGGATTGTGCAAATCGAGGCCCTGAATTTGACTCAGACGAAGAGAGTGTTGCTGTGGGTGGAGTAGAGTCAAATTCTGCTGAGGAAGGAAGTAGTGCACAGGGTATTTGAAGGGAGAGCAGAAGTGCCACAGAAGCAGGAAGAGTTTGGCCCGTGAGTCAGAGGCGGCTGAACTTGAAGTTGGCACCAGAAAGAGACCTTGCCCCAGTTTCTGAAACGTCTGAATCTGAACAAAGTGAAGAAGACCAAGCTCGAGTCAATCTGAGAAGGTCGAGGAGAACAAGAGTGCCGTGTCAAAAATACGCCTCACCAGAGTGGACTTACGTTGTGACTGATGCCAGGCGTATTGAGTACGGGGAGGCTGAGGTCCTTGACGTTGATTAGCAATTCTCCGAACCTGAAAATAGACGTGTTGTTACTGGTTCCAGGGGTGCAAATCGAAGGAATACTGACTCTCAATATTCCGAATCCACCACTTCTGAGTAAGGTTCGTGAATTGATCTTGGAGACGCTGGTTTTTCCGACTTTTGGTATTGTACCACCACAGCAGAAGTAAGTGGTACTTCGTCTTGAAATTCTGCAAGGTGTCTTAGAGATTTTGGGAGCTGATCTTGTTCTGGACTGAAGGTAAAATCTCTGTTGTACATAAAAGTCCAAAGAAGGAGATAACCTAGGACCGAGTGGAAGAAGAATAAAGTTAGGGACTTTCCGTCGAGACGACGAAAGAGGGCTAGGGAAGTCTTTTGTGAACTGTGTAAATAAGGAACTGAAAATTGCAAGGGGATTTCTAGATTGAGGCGTTGTTTGAACTGGTTGACAAGCAGTACCCAGAGGAGAAAAGAGACTCTTACTTGTTGCTGTCGAGCCAAGAACTTTGAGAACGTTGCAAAGATGGCAGATGCTGGGAATAATCACCATAGGGCTAAATTAGTGATAGGTACACTTTTAGGGGTAGTGATAGTCACTATAATTGTAGCCTCATACATCGTTTCACATGAGCAGGAGGGGGAGGTTCAGGGGACACCTACGCCTACCACCTCTAGCCAGAAAGAGGTTACTATAGGAGCTCAAAGAGCTTTGCTACTTGAAGAGAGTCGTAGATTTCACATAGATCTGTCTAGAAGTGACTTTAAGCTTAATGCTTATGCAAAACTGTTGTATGAGTATGTGGATGCAATGGATGTGAAAGACTGCTATGTGCGTATGCAGCTACCTTCTTCTGTAGATGAGGGCATTCGACATCATCACCTTCCACTAACTTATGGAATTTCTTGAAGTTTGTTGCTTAGTATCTTTTATGAGAGAAGACAGTTTGAGTATTTATTTTCCAATTACGATGCAGTACTTCCGGAAGTTCCAGCTTATAAGCATTTGAATAAATACGATTATTACAAGTCAGAAGACAGACTTCTGAAGTATTTCATACCGTCTTTGCAACTGGATACGGCTTATGCTCACAGACATAATTTGACATGTTCATTGTCAGACACTGAGAAGAAGTTCATAGGTCAAGTAGAAGATAGATATAGAAAACTAACACAGACACGAAATACAGGGGAGAGTCCAGTGGATTGGACAGGTGAGGAGAGATTGCATAGATCCAAGGGGAGTTATGGACCCATCGCGTTAGATCAGGTGCAAAAGGGGAAGTTGTGTGTGAGACGTCCTCAGACCTATTATGAAAAGGTTTCGGTAGGACAGAGTAAGTGTGATCATATCTTTAATATGGAGCGGTTCCGACAGGGAGGATGGCAACAAGTACTGTTTAGGTCGGTTCTTTCTCCAAGGGAAGTAATTGTGTGATGGTGTGATGACATTTGTCATCAAAGGGGGGAACTGATAGAGCGTCATGTGATTCTGAAATTTGTAGGGGTGCATCATATTCACCGTTAGTCAGCATCCGCATATTAATCGATGTGTGCTAAGAAGTGTCATAGAAATGTATTGCTGAAATCGTTTAACATAGAGGTGATTAGAAATGCAATAATGCTTTTTGTGAAGAGTAACGTTTCAAGCTATCGTGAATGTATTTAGTAAATGCATAATGATTCGTTTTCATGCAATGCAATGTATTAGGTTAAACGTGTGCCATGTTAAAGTTATAAGTACGAGTTGCTCACTCACGTATATGAGAATAATTAATGAATGCTTAGAGTGTCAATTAATAGTGTGTTTAAATTGTAAAGGCCTGATCACATATACGTTCAAAGAAAAAGGCCTGTTCATTTTCTTATGTTAGCTAAACGTTGTAGGCCGAAGATAATTTCCCTTGGTAATGGCTTTGGGTTGCAGGGAGATGTAAAATCTTGAAGACGTGAAATGTTTTTCGTTCCCATGTTTCTGTTGCAGGTGCAAGGACATTTAGCTCGTTAGTGAGACTAGGTCTTTGTTTTAGGAGTTAGGATGCTGCGAGAAGCCAACAGGGGAGTACATTGGAATGTGAGGATGATACTTTCAGCGGAGAAGGTGCCTGGGACCCAAGGTCAAGCTAACCATCGTTGGACGCCAGACAAGCTTGTAGGAAAAGTACTGGAAGAAGACCTGGACGAAGAGTGTCCTATGTTTTGGGGGTTTTGCATTAGGGACAGTGCCCCATGGGTTGAGCAGTTGAGGTTTAGACGGAAAGCTAGAACGAGCATCTGAGATCGAGCTCTGGCTAAGTGAATGCACTTCTTAGGAAGTCTTCACTTCTGACACCTTTTGATCCTCTTGCCTGGGAAGAGAAATGTTAAGTAGGGATGTCACCTTAGAGTTAGTGTAGGGATAGACTAATGCTTTTCCGTTTAGACTAATGGTTCCTAATTTGGATATTGGCTTAACCATTGCTTTCTTGATGATTTTGGAGTCAGTGATTCTTTTTGTCTTGAGTCAGATGACAGTCCTCAGTAGACTTGCTTTTGTATTAGTGCCCATTTACCTTTTACACGTTGTATTGAGGTGTCTGTATGTTCAGCTATTTTTGGTTGTAATAAAATCTTATACATTTTAGATTCGGAGTCAATGGTCCTTTCCAAATGAAATCTAATTTTGGTGATTATGTTGTGATAATTGTATTTCCTCCCCTCTACCCTATGTAGCAGATAAAAAGATCCTGGCGACTTGAGGGGATTCTTGGAGATAACCAGGTAGGCAAGAATCCGGCCCCGTCACAGCACACATGGAAAGAGCTAAAAACAGGGAGAAATTAGTAAATTCTCATTGTATCGCCTGTCTAAGACCTTGTATTCCTGGTCTTAGTTTTTGCCCTGCCCCAGCCTTGTAAATATGGGGCAGCATCAAAAAGCAAGGGGTATTGCAGCAGAACGCCCACTGCAATACACATTGCACTCTCCTTTCACACTTGGTGAAGAGTGAAAAGGAGCATCATTTATAAAGCGGCGTTAGGCTTAACGCCACTTTGTAATAAGGAGAAGAAGATATCGCCACCAGAGCGTCGCTAAAAGTGACGTTCTGGTGGCGATATCCCCTTGTAAATATACCCCTATGAATGCACCATGTGGATTCTAGACTAATTAATTAGGTCTGGTGTTAGCAAAGACCTTTCGATTTTGGTAACAAAAAAAATTTAGACGCACCTCTTTGGCCATTAGTCTGTCATTGTGCCACACATTTTGTTCTACGCAACAGACAGAATGGGTTACAGGGTAAGTCCACTTAAGCAACTGGTTCCCTTTTATGAGTGATAGCATTCTAACTTAAGGACAATGTTGTCACCCACACAGAAAAGTAGTCACTTTCAGTGCCAAAGACTTGAGCGCCAATGTTTTGTTTCTCTTCACGGAGGTCCAGCAATTTCTCACACACTACTCAGGGTATTTGCCACTGCTTGCAGTGCATCGAATCCCACATGCAGCTAGCAGCGTACATTTTTTGAACGGGCATAATCCTGTTGAAAAATGACTGACTGTGTTCTCATGCGTTCATGTTCATAGGGAGCCATCTTTTAGTGGGCTTCCAACACATTCCAAAATGGCCATCCTTTTGTGCAACTGCATGCACATGCACAGGTAGTCAACTGAATAAGCTTCTATCCCGTTCCAAGATGGCGACACCTGTATATGCATGCAAATTTATGTACACACATGGGTACAGACATCTTTAAATGTTTTTGTTAACGTTTACCGCAAAACATTTAAAGATGGCCACATGTGCATGCCCACAGATGTGCAGACTTGGACAGCCATTTTTTAATGTTTTAGTAATACGGATTTATACAAACATAAAAAGCAAGCATTGGAAACCCAACAGTCTGGCAACCAAGCCCAGAGCTGTTCGCTTTGCAAATTCCTGGTTTCAATTGTTGAAGAAACAACCGGAATTCCTGACTAATATTTTGTATTGAGGTTCTAAATTTCAGTTCATAAGTCCTATTTTTTCAGTACTCTGCCCACACTGCTCAATTTTCTAATAAAACTGGATTCCTCCCAGGCTACTCAATCTTTAGGGAAAAATGTGAAGCTCGTCAATTGCCAAGGACAGCAAAAATGACACCATGCACCCTCTGGCTCCTAGTAGTACACTTGGAGCATGATTATCTACTATTTATCCGGAGAAAGGTTGACGGAGGACTTAACATCAAGTAAAAAGGGATTCTAGGGGCCATATTTACTTTCTGATCCTGTGGTTTGGCTCAAAATATTGTTGTCAGACTATCATTAGACATTAATACCATGTTCTAAACATGGCGGCTCCTCCGCTAAGGTGGAGAAGCGTTGCCCCCACTGCAACGCAGCAGTGAAAGAAAGGAAACATAAAATGAGAATAACTCGATGTTGTTATTATTTTATGTTTTTATGCTGTGGCAGGTTTGCGGGCGGGCGAGGTGGGTCTAGGCTGCTCACACAGGAGCGGGGGAGGGGCAGTTTGCCCACTCCAAGTGCGCATTAATGTTTGGCCAGCCGCCTCGGGCCGTCCAAACATTCATGCTCACTTTGCAGGCTGGATTACAGTCTGGGTGGAGAACATGCCCAGGCTCCCACTGCCTATCTGAGCGCTGAACCACAGCGCTCAGACCAATCACAACGCAGCATTGCAGCGTTGTGGTTGGCTATGGGGAGCCTGGTGTTTCCTGATTTCTGTTCTGGCCGGGAGAGATGACGGGGGACGATGGAGGAGGTACGCACCAATCAGCTAAGTTTTTGTATTTCCACTCCCTCACCCCCCTACCCCCTATTGGTGCTGGCCGCCACTGTTTCTAAATTTCATTCACACAATATCAACTGATTGGAGTCTATAATAGAAAATCACGACCTCATGGGACAATATTTTTGTAAGTGACATTAACATTGAGGACACAATATTTGTTACTGGTGATATTTCCGTGTACAGCATTCTGACTGTTCCTGCTGCCAGGTGTGGAAGGAAAATGTCAGGTATATCATATAGCAAACCAAGAGTTGCAGATGCTGCCCCTTGTTTTACGTATATGATGTCCTGGTCACTCAAATCTGTTCACTCTGGGGCAGATTTACAAGCCCCTTGCGCCACTTTTGCGTCACTTTTAACATGGGAAAAGTGACGTAAAAGTGGCGCAAGAGGCTTGTAAATAGGCCCCTCTTTGTAAATCAGAGTTTGCACACGAACTGTTCTAATTATCCACTCTGTAATCACTATTTTTCCATGATTTTCTTTGCTGCAAACGGTATTTCTTTCCGAATTGTGTGTTGCAGTATTTGCACGTCATTACTCATGTTAAATATGTGCATCCCGTTAATGACCTATTCACCCTTTACAAAAATGCAAAATAAAATATTTGTTTTAAGTACCGAGTAAATCATTGTTCTTCAGTGATTTAAGTCCTCAAAAACTCCACTTTTAGTTGGTGAAATTTCAATTTGAAGCTCAGAAAGGCATATTTTCTACCATGGAGCAAAAAAGGAGAGCAGATCCTGTGGGAGTTCCCGGGAGCCTTGTGAGTATGCATTAGCAAGGTCATGAATAGCTGCATATTTTTACTGTTGAACCAATAAAAGGCCCCTGCTGGAGGGAAGGGCGAGAATGGCCTCTAGCTAGAAAAAAAGAGGCCATCAGCATGAAAGAAATGAAAATAAGGAAGGCACCTTGACATTTCTTACTTGAAAGTCTCCAACATCATGGCCTGCTCTCTGTACTCCTGAAATTGTTATGTCATTATCTCCAGTTAAAAGGATTCAAATGGCATTATTTGCATGGAAATGTGCATCCCAATGATGTCGCCTGTGCCACAAAGTTGCATTACAATGAAGGGAGTAATGACTGTGTCATGTGTACCTGACATTCCTGGTGTCATTAAATTTGAAGTCAATGTTGGTAGTTATAAACCACTCACGTCTTAGGACAAAGCTTCACTTCTGATCCAGAATGAATATTTTAGGATGCCTACTTAAGCTGCATCACATAGCAATAAACTGTAAAGTTCTTTCCAGAAGACAGATATTTCTAATCTGGTTCGGATATAAGGGAGATCCTTTTTAAATTATTTGCATTTCAATACTGCATTAATTGTTGATATTTCAAATTTTGATGCAAAACTAAAGTAATAATGGTGGCTAATTTGCTTTATGCACGCATACGCATCTTGAAATGGTTGTATTTATGTTAATCTGCAAGTTTAGGGTTGGGTGTGAGATAGGATTTTGTGCATTACCGTTGTGAATGTCACCTATGAACCCACCCAGGTCTCTACCTTTTTTCACTACTGTTTTTAATTTACCTTCAATTTCAGGACCCAATTACCTTTTGTCGCATAGCTCAACTCATGAACTGCTGAGACATCACCTATATTCTGATAAAACTATGTGAAACCATTTGATGGCTAAGGACTAGTGGATTAAAGGTAACTGAAGTCTTTTAGAGTCAATCAGCAGGGCTCTGGCAGTGATCTCCACTGATATGTTTACCATCGGGAAATGGAGGGTACATGTAAAATCAGAGATCAACTCAGTGGTATGTACCAGTTGTTTGCGGTTGTAGTCCTACTAAACTGCCCGGATCTATGATTGCGGGTAGTTGGTAAATTGGGGAGGCAAGTAGAATGCTGTTCTGCCTCAATGGATGCTACATTTGACTTCTCAACAATTTGCCCCACCCAGTAAAGTTTATCTTCTGTGGAAGATGGGTGTATGGAGAAGTTGCACTTATGCTGAATAACACAGACGGGAAAGGAGGGAACGGTCAAGTTTTTGGGCCCTTACCATTTGCTCTTCTTTCTTCTACTGACTACAAGCGTATGGGTGCTTTATGGGGATCACTTTGTCTAATGCATGCCCCTCATGTAGCCTTTGATAACTATCCCTTTTCTCTTCATACACAAACAGTGAGAATGCCATTGATTGCAGAACAGGTTCAGTGCTTCACTTGGCTTATTCAACCCTCACATCTACCCATTCCCAGTTTAGGAGTGCCACCAAAAGTGTCCCAGGAGTGGCACATAAAGTGTTCAATCAGCCACATCATGATTTTGTTTTACGCTGCCATGCAACGCCATACCTTCCTAAGCTCCGCTATGATTACATGCATACCAGCCACACAAGTTCAACTATCCTGGGCATGCTACAGATGGCGACTCTTCTTACAATGAGTCCAGCCAAGGCTTCCACAGTTTTTCAAATTCTTCTCCTGATCATTTAAGTTTCAAGTCAGTTTTCCCTCACTAGGAACGTCAATTCGTTACTACCCCACTCTTGGGTATTTGGTATGTTTTTAGTTTCCCATTTCTAGGATGTTGGCCACAATTCTTCAATCACTTCTGGATATTCTTTGGATCTCAGTCGGCTTCAGCCCAAGTATTGTCATTACTGGATCGGGCTTCACTGAATACCCCAGGGTGTACTTATGTGTTGAAATTTTTTATTAGCATTTCAGAATCATTAAACAAAAACAAGAAAACTCAAATACAAGTAATAAGGGTAAGGATCATATGATAGAGATTAAAAAGTAAATTCATATATAAAACAACCCAGGGTGTACTTAAACTGACTTAGGATTTCATTCCAAAAGACGTAATGTTGGACACTTCCACCATATGTGCAAACCATCCCCATTTGGGCCAAAGACCTTGCAGAATTTTCTTCTGCATGTCCAGTCATATGCTCTCTTTTCATCGCAGTAATGCACTGTAGGACTTGGCCTTTTTGGCTAAAGTTCCCTAAACTTTTTGCTTTTCCCCAGACCGTTTTCCTGACATAGAGTTGCCAATTTAGACGCTTTGGGTACTTTGCCACTGCTGATCAGAGTCAAAGTACAAGGGTTCGCTATGTAAAGTGCAATGGTAATTGGTTGGTCATGATTAGTATGTTGGCCTTACTAGTAAAGTCCCTAGTGATGTGCACTGTGTGTGCAGGGGCTAGTAATGGAAAGGAACGCAGAGAAGGGAACTCAGGCCTTCAGTGTAGGGCCTGCGCGCAGAGTGCTAAGTTAGCATGTTGTCCTGACAAGTGCAACCACTTGTCAGGACTTACTTTCCCTTTTGCATACACATGGGGCACCCCTGTGGTAGGTCCCAGGTAATCCCTGGGCAGGGTGCAGTGTAGGTAAAAGGAAGGAGATATACTGAGATATGTGTTATGTCTTGACAGTGTAAAACACTCCATTTCGTTTTTCACTGGTGAAAGGCCATTCTGCCCATAGGACAGAATGGGAGAGGCTGGGTATTGTGTTTTGGTAGCCTAGTTTCCTTTAAGTTTGGAATGGACAGGTGAAGTTTAGTATGTATGAACTCACAGTGTCATAACACATCTTTCTGTGAAGGTGGTTTTGTCACTGTGTGTTCAGAAACCACTCTTTTAGAAAGTGGCTGAGTTTTGTGCTTTAAGCATTTCTGTGTGTCTCTGCTGAATGTGGATTGACGGTCTGGATCTATGAGGTGAGAGGAGCTGGGAGAGGTCTTGACCCAGGGAGGGGTTGAGATGGCACAAGGCTGCCCTGCATCTGGAGAGTAGGGGAGGAGAAGCCCAGGAGGTGAAAAGGCCTGGGCTGCTGCTATAAACCAATTGACCCATCTCCTGCTGAGTGATGAAGGATCCAGACCCCCAGTATCAAAGGGAGAAAGATGGCACTGGGAGAGAGACACCCAGAACTGATTTAGGGAGGGGTCAGGGACCCCTGAGCACAAAGAACCTCAAAGACATGAAGGGGTATAACTAAGAGAACTGAAACCCCTAGAATTTGGTGTAGTTTTGAATGGCAAAATGGACAGGTCGAGTCTGCAAAGGCTTTGACCTCTTTCGTGGTCAAGAAGAACCTCTGCCAAGGAAGAAGTTGCTGAAGAGACTGCTGGATAGGACTGACCCTTGCTTCGTGATCTGGGGCTGGCCTGCAGTTTGTACCTTTTACTA
This sequence comes from Triturus cristatus, assembly GCF_964204655.1. Classification (NCBI taxonomy): domain Eukaryota; kingdom Metazoa; phylum Chordata; class Amphibia; order Caudata; family Salamandridae; genus Triturus; species Triturus cristatus. Next base: position 893,112,046 of record NC_140592.1, on the reverse strand, counting down.
AGGAAGAGACTGAAGGGACATTGCAGTGGGTGGTGTCCCCCCCTTCTTGAACAGGACTGTGCTTTGTGCTGTGTCCTGAACCCCAAGTGCCCGAGGTGAGCTGGCTCCCTGTTTGGAAACACAGGAACATAAAAGTTTCTGGAGAAGTCCCAAGCAACACAGTGTGTGCGTGGCTTTGCAACTTGAGACCCTCAGAAGTCGTGCCTTGTGATCGTGGGCACACAGGAGAAAACTGAGTCGCTGACGCGCAAGGAGCGTGTCCTGGTGCAGCCAGGGCATTGGTGAGGAGCGCCTGGTCGTTGTGTGCACCGAGCGAGGAAGTGAAACTTGGACGCGCACGGTGCGTGTCTTGGTGCAGCCAGGGCGTTGGTGAGCAGCGCCTGGTCGTAGTGTGCACCGGAAGAAGAGAGGAGACTTGGACGCGCAGGGTGCTTGTCGTGGGGCAGCCGAGGCGTTGGTGAGGAGCGCCTGGTCGTTGTGTGCACCGGCAGAAGAAGTGAGTCTCGGACGCGCAAAGTGTGTGTCGTGGTGCAAGCCGAGGCATTGGTGAAGAGCGCCTGGTCATCGTGTGCACCGGGAGGAGAAGTGAGACTTGGACGCGCAGGGTGCGTGTCGAGGTGCATGCGAAGGCGTTGGTGAAGAGCGCCTGGTCATCTTGTGCACCAGAGAAGACGTGAGTCTAGGACGCGCAGAGCGTGTGTTGCGGTGCAACCAGAGGCACTGGTGAGGAGTGCCTGGGTGGTGTGTGCACCGAAATTGAAGTAAGTCTCCACAGTGCTGAGGGCGGAAGGAGGACCAAGTCATCTGGCCCTCGGAGTGAAACAGTAGCTGCCCAGACCGGCAGCCCCGGATGAGCTGAGCCACCGGCCCGAGCTTGCCGTGCCCATTTGATGGAGCTCTGGATCAAAGCCCAAGTCGCTGAAGGAGGAGAGGAGAGTGGGGTCGCGCCCCCCCAGGTAACGTGGATCACTGCCTGGGGTGGGGTGCAGGCCCGGAGGGACACTCTCTCGGCCTCTCGCTTCTGTCAGCTACGCGAGCCTGTTGCTTCAGCTTGGATCTAGGTCCGTGCTGGCCCAAGGATGGGCCGTACTGGGGCCAGAGTGAGAAGCGGAACTTTTGTGTCATCATTGATCCATGATTGGGGGCAACTGTTAACGGAGCACCTAAACTGTCATATTACACTTTGCATTACTGCTGCTATCGAACTAACAAACTGTCGTATGACGCCTGACCTTATTTGTGCCTGACGAAGTACATGCTGGGTGCCCTATGCACTGCATTATTTTTCCCTTGCAAAGTACTTGATTGTAACCTGGCGCATTGCATTATTTCGTTATCGCACTGTACAGGATTATTATGTGGCGCATTGCATTGTTTTCCCATTGCACCGTACATGATTGTAACGTGACGCATTGCTTTTGTTTCTTCCTTGCACAGGGCATGCTGGTAGTGATACGCATTGCATTATTCCTTCTATTGCAAAGTACATGACTGTGGCGCTACGTATGGTATTGTTTCTCTATTGCACAGTACGGGGGTATATCGTTACGCATTGCAGTATTTCTTTTCTTTTGCAACGTGTGTGATTCTAGCAATACGACCTGCCTAACCTTTTGGGAACCGTTAGATGTAAACTTAACTGTTGGTTAGAAGCGTTGTTTGGGATCAGAACCTACCAATCCACCGGAAGGAAAACTACCCATTATTATATGTTGGTTTTGTATCGTGTGGTCATATCGTATATCTTACTATATAAAGATTATACTTGTTTTATAAAAACTTGTGTGGAGTCTATTTGTCGTGACATCATTGGGTTGCTGTGAGTTTGGTTGCACATAATGTACACTCGTGCCTTGGAGATAAGCCTGGCTGCTTGTGCCAAGCTACTAAGGGGATGAGCAGGTCTATCTCAGACGGTGTCCTTACTTAGCCTAACGTTGAAACGAGTGGTCCGGATCTCACACCTGTCAATAGCGGTGTGGGAAAGGGACTCCCGCCTCCAGCATTTGGTGGCAGCGGTGAGGAACAAAGACCCCCACTTCCAACATGTACCATAGAAATATATGCTTATGCATCGATTCTGTACTTTGAGCATTCCCTCACAGCAATGGAATATCAACCCATAGCTTCTGTCATCGAGGGAGTGGAATATCCTTACCCAAATGCATAGCCATCCTTTCATGTACGCCCATTGAGCGTCTGGACCTGTGACTGTTTCACATAAATGTTAGATATCAGACTTCTCATTGTGGTGTAGGTACCAAAGACTTTTCTTCCCCAAGGAGTGAGTTCCCTAACTGTTTCAAGTTAATTCTCCGGGGCCAAAACCAAGTGGTACAATTGAAAGTAGTGCAGATGCAGACTGTCGGAAGGTGAATCTAGAATGTGTCGTTTAAAAATAAAATGTAATTCTACATTCTTTTTGGACTATTTCGGCTGAGCGAGGATGTTCAAATGGTATCACAAAATATTTGGATTCATTTTAGTAATAATGCCGGTTTAGAGGTGAACAGAAATTGTGCTTTCTCCTGGTTTAATTTTGCATCTCAAACTAAGCTTTTGCTTCTGATAATTGCAAGTGTTAATCAGTAAACTTGCAATAATAGAACTTGGACATTGGGCGCACATACTTTTAGATAGCGTCAGTACCTTGTCCCATTTTAAGAATAAGACAAAAAACTCAGCCCCTAACGCAAGTGTTGTTTGTGGAAGGACGATTTTGCTTTGGGTGTTGGCACCCAATTCTAAGAGAATCTATTGATGTATAATTTTCTAAAGCTTCAAGCATCAGTATGAATTTATCGTAAGACCACTATGACAAGGGTACAAAAATTACTATTTGCCTAATATGACCTGTTCAGGTGCTCTTGCAACACACTGCAATTAAGCAATCTGCTTTGTCAATTATCGCCTGAAAATAGCGCATTACTCCTGGTCCCATTGTCCTCGCCCCATTCATTACTAGTGGAGATTACCATCTCCCTGACAGAAAAAAGAAAAGAGGAATACTGGGATCCTTCCCCCAGCCCCTCCCACTGGGAGTACACAACCAGTATATACCCAGAATTCCGCCTGAACTACCAAGCCACCAACAGGAAGGCCAGCCGCCCAGGAGGGAGGGGCGTACTGAATGGGACCGACCTCAAAAGCAGCACACAACGGGAAAGAAGGGGAAGAAAAACTGCAAAGCAGTACACAACCCGGGGTCGGCAGACACCCGACAGCACCACCTGCTACACTTACAGCCCCACCAGTCAGCCTAGATGCGCACCAATGCCAGAGTGCCAGGGCAACAGACAAAAACTGGCCCACCAGCAGCCAGGCACACCAGGGGCACCCCGAGCAGAGCCCTCGAGCACCAGCCACAGAAAGGCAGCCTAAATTCAAGGCTAGAGAAAAGGCTCAGCACTGTGAATGGGAATATATAGGGCCCACAAGCATGTGGATAGCCGTGAAAAGCAGAGGAAAACTGCAATGTGGTACACACTCCCAGGGCCGGCAAACTCAAAACCACACCGTCAGCCACATCAGCGACCTTACCAGCCAGCCCAGGTGGGCACCACTAGCCACAGCACCTGGGCAGCAGGCAAATGACCACACTGGCTGCCCCGCGCTAGGGGGGGCACCACCAGCACAGCCCCCAGGCCTTCAACCAGCCTCTGCAGGGCATCTTCCACCCAGCCCAGCCACCAGGAAGACGTGCCCTCAATACGGAACCTGACGCAAATGGCTGGCCGGCAACATCCGCACCTTCCGGCAACCCCACAGGCTGGGAGGCACACCAGAAAACACACGTCCAGCCAGCCCAGCAGCCGGACAGATCTTCAAAGATTGCCACTCCCTCCAGCAGGAGCAGCACCCAGCACCTCGTCCCATTCCTGTTGGCAGAGAGAAAAAAGAACAGGCGGAATGCTGGGTAAGTGCTGGTTATGTACTCCCAGTGGGAGGGGAGGCATAAGAGTCCCGGCATTCCTCATTTCTATTTTCTGTCAGGGAGATGTTTATCTCCACAAGTAATGAATGGGACGAGGACTGGAGGGACCTGGGGGAAATCTAATATTACAGCTTGCTGATGTAATATGATCTTTTGTGCAGATATATTTATGGTTGTGAATTTACATTTTGAGACTAAAAGACAAGTTTGATCTCGTAAATGGAGATATATGCACACTTAACTAAAACTTCAGTAAAAATGGATCCAAAAGTGCAAAAGCTACCTCCAGTATCTTAAGTCTCTACTTATTTTGCAAAATCAGCATTGGTAAGTCTTAACTTCATTTGATTTCTTTGAGCTTCCTTTTATTTTTCTGTAAATCATTTTGTAATCTAAGGTCCTCGTTAAGAGTGGGCAGGTCACCTAATAAAATCTTACACCATGGGATTTCAAATTTATTAACTGTATCAAAGAGCAACAAATTCAAGGTTTGGAGGAATAACATGCAGATTTTGGTTTCTACTGCACTAAGCATGCATTGCATGTTCTGGCAATTATCAGGCATTTTATCTGTGGTAAATTTCAGCAGGTTTGACCTGCCAAAGTTTAACCAGGGAAAATTGTAGGGTATGGTAACAGGACTTACCCAACAGCCTGAAATATATCAGGCCGCTCTAATGAAGGCCTATGTCTTATAAATGTCAATAAAACTGGAAAAAGACATCAGAATTACTTTCCACTTACCATGTGACATGTAATTGTTGTTGAAAATAATCTGTGGATAAAAACTTATAGGCTGTTATTTCAATTGTGAGAAAACAGGAAAGCTGTACAGTAAATCTATCATGCTCTGACCCTAACCCCCTAACCCCGCCCCCTAACGTCTTTCCTATAAATCTCAGCTTTTTGGTGCATCTTCAGAAATTAGTGGGCCAATGTTGGCGACTACAATTGAGGTGGCAAACCATGGACTAGTTACAGAAACCCTAAGGGTGGTAATAAATGATTTGCAAATGGGAAGCCGGTTCCTTGTGGACCCAGTCGAGTGTGATGACGCTGGCTGGTCTGCAGTGTGATCGCAGCGGATGGTGCTTTCCTGTTCAGAAATGTGCTCTTTCTAACTAGCATCATAGCTTCAAATTCTCACTGGAAAGAAATATCCTCTCAATATGAGCCTAACAAATGACCTTATCCAATCCACATTTTTATTTAACAGTAAAATTTTAATTTAAAAGACATTTTTTCCCCAGGGTGTGCCCTAGAGAAGAAGAGACCACATACATTGAATTCAGGAGCAGAATGAACATGAGCTTCTTTGTCAGCGGACTGAAATGAAATTGAAAGTTCCCTGACATCAAAGGAGCAGTATTGCCTCATATAAAGCCCCAATGTTTCTTTAATCAAGGGAAATAGTCTGTTCACACTAAGCAGAGAAATAATTTTGAAAAGGAATGCATTAACACTGACCCCAGCAGAAAGACCATATAAAGCATGTTCCATGGGATTTACTTTGATACTTTGGGGTCCTAATTATCAGCAAATGATTGATATGGCTAAGGTTTACTTTCTGTGCTGGAGTCTGAGGCTGGTGGAAAATTGCCTACTTTACTGCGTGTCAGTACAGGATTATGGGAATAAACCCTTTAAACATCTCATGCAGATTGAATCCTAAAGGATTTCTTACCTTCCTCTACTGTCATTTACTTCATTGTGTATTGCACCTTATTTTTAAACCATGCATTTCATATGTGATCCAATCCCAGTGAAAAAAATGAAATTCTAAATTAAATGCCTTTTTACTGTAAAGGCTTTTATATTGTTCTCCATTTTTGTGCAATTTATATATTGGCAAGTTAATAGTAAGCACCTTCCTCATTAAAGTTACATTTTTTTAATGCAGCTGTTTACTATTTGAACAAACAAGACTGTGCACTCTCTTATGGCTTTATTTACACAAATGTTTTAAACCAATACCATTTAGTAACAATAAGTGCCAGCTCTATTAACCAGTTTGTGACGAGGGTGCTTGAATTTGTCAGAGGTATGCTGGATCGTAAGCAGCTTAGTAGCTACCACTAGTATTCGAGTTTTGTTTGGCAAACTGTTAATTATTGACAGCAAAAAATAAGCATTATTAAAGTAAATAGGTCTTGCTTTACTGTGCTACCACATGTAAACACCGGCATTTACAAATGTTGCTTGCATGTGTCACATGCATGAATGCTCGCACGCACATTGAAGCCAGTCTTATTGACTTTGCCAATCACCGGAAAAAAGTACAAAAATAGGATAGATTTCTGTTTTGAGTACATACAGGAGAAACATAATTGAAAGTGACAGTGTGGTGATTGATTGTCCGTTTCAGATGTGAAGTAATCATCTTGTGGTTTAATAAAAGAGTTAACTTGAAGGTGAAATGACATGCTAAT